>NW_028168253.1:0-180000 GCF_964237585.1 Gallinula chloropus | reverse complement strand
GGGACATGGGAGGTACCTGCAAGGTTGCAGTTCGCAGCCCGAGAAGCACTCTCCGGTCAACATGCCCAACTGCAGCAACAGCTCCCAAACCGAAGGAGCCAGGACCCAAAGACCTAGCTGGCCTGAAGGGGCCCCAAGGGGCCCCCAAGCAGCCCCTCTCAATTTGGGTCTGGGGGCTTTCCTTGGGCCGGGAACCTGGGAGCAACCTGCAAGGTTGCAGTTCACGTACCGAGAAACACTCTCTGGCCAACTTGCCCAACGTCCAGCAACAGCTCCCAAACCGAAGGAGCCAGGACCCAAAGACCTAGCTGGCCTGAAGGGGCCCCAAGGGGCCCCCAAACAGCCCCTCTCCATTTGGGTCTGGGGGCTTTCGTTGGGTCGGGAACCTGGGAGCTACCTGCAATGTTGCAGTTCGCGGCCCGAGAAGCACTCTCCGGCCAACATGCCCAACTGCAGCAACAGCTCCCAAACCGAAGGAGCCAGGACCCAAAGACCTAGCTGGCCTGAAGGGGCCCCAGGGGGCCCCCAAGCAGCCCCTCTCCATTTGGGTCTGGGGGCTTTCGTTGGGCCGGGGACATGGGAGGTACCTGCAAGGTTGCAGTTCGCGGCCCGAGAAGCTCTCTCCGGTCAAAATGCCCAACTGCAGAAACAGCTCCCAAACCGAAGGTGCCAGGATCCAAAGACCTAGCTGGCCTGAATGGGCCCCGAGAGACCCCAAACAGCCCCTCTCCATTTGGGTCTGGGGGCTTTCGTTGGGCCGGGAACCTGGGAGCTACCTGCAAGGTTGCAGTTCGCAGCCCGAGAAGCACTCTCCGGCCAACATGCCCAACGTCCAGCAACAGCTCCCAAACCGAAGGAGCCAGGACCCAAAGACCTAGCTGGCCTGAAGGGGCCCCAGGGGGCCCCCAAACAGCCCCTCTCCATTTGGTTCTGGGGGCTTTCGTTGGGCCGGGAACCTGGGAGGTACCTGCAAGGTTGCAGTTCGCGGCCCGAGAAGAACTCTCCTGCCAACATGCCCAACTGCAGCAACAGCTCCCAAACCGAAGGAGCCAGGACCCAAAGACCTAGCTGGCCTGAAGGGCCCCCAGGGGGCCCCCAAGCAGCCCCTCTCAATTTGGGTCTGGGGGCTTTCGTTGGGCCGGGGACATTTGAGGTACCTGCAAGGTTGCAGTTCGCAGCCCGAGAAGCACTCTCCGGTCAACATGCCCAACGTCCAGCAACAGCTCCCAAACCGAAGGAGCCAGGACCCAAAGACCTAGGTGGCCTGAAGGGCCCCCAGGGGGCCCCCAAACAGCCCCTCTCAATTTGGGTCTGGGGGCTTTCGTTGGGCCGGGGACGTGGGAGGTACCTGCAAGGTTGCAGTTCGCAGCCCGAGAAGCACTCTCCGGCCAACATGCCCAACGTCCAGCAACAGCTCCCAAACCGAAGGAGCCAGGACCCAAAGACCTAGCTGGCCTGAAGAGTCCCCACGGGGCCCCCAAACAGCCCCTCTCCATTTGGGTCTGGGGGCTTTCCTTGGGCATGGAACCTGGGAGGTACCTGCAAGGTTGCAGTTCGCGGCCCGAGAAGAACTCTCCGGCCAACATGCCCAACTGCAGCAACAGCTCCCAAACCGAAGGAGCCAGGACCCAAAGACCTAGCTGGCCTGAAGGGCCCCCAGGGGGCCCCCAAGCAGCCCCTCTCAATTTGGGTCTGGGGGCTTTCCTTGGGCCGGGAACCTGGGAGCTACCTGCAAGGTTGCAGTTCGCGGCCCGAGAAGCACTCTCCGGCCAACATGCCCAACTGCAGCAACAGCTCCCAAACCGAAGGAGCCAGGACCCAAAGACCTAGCTGGCCTGAAGGGCCCCCAGGGGGCCCCCAACCAGCCCCTCTCCATTTGGGTCTGGGGGCTTTCGTTGGGCCGGGAACCTGGGAGGTACCTGCAAGGTTGCAGTTCGCGGCCCGAGAAGCACTCTCCGGCCAACATGCCCAACTGCAGCAACAGCTCCCAAACCGAAGGAGCCAGGACCCAAAGACCTAGCTGGCCTGAAGGGGCCCCAGGGGGCCCCCAAGCAGCCCCTCTCCATTTGGGTCTGGGGGCTTTCGTTGGGCCGGGGACATGGGAGATACCTGCAAGGTTGCAGTTCGCGGCCCGAGAAGCACTCTCCGGTCAACATGCCCAACTGCAGAAACAGCTCCGAAACCGAAGGAGCCAGGACCCAAAGACCTAGCTGGCCTGAAGGGCCACCAAGGGGCCCCCAAACAGCCCCTCTCCATTTGGGTCTGGGGGCTTTCGTTGGGCCGGGAACCTGGGAGCTACCTGCAAGGTTGCAGTTCACGTACCGAGAAACACTCTCTGGCCAACTTGCCCAACGTCCAGCAACAGCTCCCAAACCCAAGGAGCCAGGACCCAAAGACCTAGCTGGCCTGAAGGGGCCCCAGGGGGCCCCCAAACAGCCCCTCTCCATTTGGGTCTGGGGGCTTTCGTTGGGTCGGGAACCTGGGAGCTACCTGCAAGGTTGCAGTTTGCGGCCCGAGAAGCACTCTCCGGCCAACATGCCCAACTGCAGCAACAGCTCCCAAAGCGAAGGAGCCAGGACCCAAAGACCTAGCTGGCCTGAAGGGGCCCCAGGGGGCCCCCAAACAGCCCCTCTCCATTTGGGTCTGGGAGCTTTCGTTGGGTCGGGAACCTGGGAGCTACCTGCAAGGTTGCAGTTCGCGGCCCGAGAAGCACTCTCCGGCCAACATGCCCAACTGCAGCAACAGCTCCCAAACCGAAGGAGCCAGGACCCAAAGACCTAGCTGGCCTGAAGGGGCCCCAAGGGGCCCCCAAACAGCCCCACTTCATTTGGGTCTGGGGGCTTTCGTTGGGCATGGAACCTGGGAGCTACCTGCAAGGTTGCAGTTCACGTACCGAGAAGCACTCTCTGGCCAACATGCCCAACGTCCAGCAACAGCTCCCAAAGCGAAGGAGCCAGGACCCAAAGACCTAGCTGGCCTGAAGGGGCCCTAAGGGGCCCCCAAGCAGCCCCTCTCCATTTGGGTCTGGGGGCTTTCGTTGGGCATGGAACCTGGGAGCTACCTGCAAGGTTGTAGTTCGCGGCCCGAGAAGCACTCTCCGGCCAACATGCCCAACGTCCAGCAACAGCTCCCAAACCGAAGGAGCCAGGACCCAAAGACCTAGCTGGCCTAAAGGGGCCCCAGGGGGCACCCAAGCAGCCCCTCTCCATTTGGGTCTGGGGGCTTTCCTAGGGCCGGGAACCTGGGAGCTACCCGCAAGGTTGCAGTTCGCCGCCCGAGAAGCACTCTCCGGCCAACATGCCCAACTGCAGCAACAGCTCCCAAACCGAAGGAGCCAGGACCCAAAGACCTAGCTGGCCTGAAGGGGCCCCAGGGGGCCCCCAAGCAGCCCCTCTCCATTTGGGTCTGGGGGCTTTCGTTGGGCCGGGAAACTGGGAGCTACCTGCAAGGTTGCAGTTCGCGGCCCGAGAAGCACTCTCCGGCCAACATGCCCAACTGCAGCAACAGCTCCCAAACCGAAGAAGCCAGGACCCAAAGACCTAGCTGGCCTGAAGGGCCCCCAGGGGGCCCCCAAGCAGCCCCTCTCAATTTTGGTCTGGGGGCTTTCGTTGGGCCGGGGACATTTGAGGTACCTGCAAGGTTGCAGTTCGCAGCTCGAGAAGCACTCTCCGGTCAACATGCCCAACGTCCAGCAACAGCTCCCAAACCGAAGGAGCCAGGACCCAAAGACCTAGCTGGCCTGAAGGGCCCCCAGGGGGCCCCCAAACAGCCCCTCTCCATTTGGGTCTGGGGGCTTTCGTTGGGCATGGAATCTGGGAGGTACCTGCAAGGTTGCAGTTCGTGGCCCGAGAAGCACTCTCCGGCCAACATGCCCAACGTCCAGCAACAGCTCCCAAACCGAAGGAGCCAGGACCCAAAGACCTAGCTGGCCTGAAGGGGCCCCAAGGGGCCCCCAAGCAGCCCCTCTCAATTTGGGTCTGGGGGCTTTCGTTGGGCCGGGAACCTGGGAGATATTTGCAAGGTTGCAGTTCACGTACCGAGAAGCACTCTCTGGCCAACATGCCCAACTGCAGCAACAGCTCCCAAACCGAAGGAGCCAGGACCCAAAGACCTAGCTGGCCTGAAGGGCCCCCAGGGGGCCCCCAAACAGCCCCTCTCCATTTGGGTCTGGGGGCTTTCCTTGGGCCGGGAACCTGGGAGCTACCTGCAAGGTTGCAGTTCGCGGCCCGAGAAGCACTCTCCGGCCAACATGCCCAACTGCAGCAACAGCTCCCAAACCGAAGGAGCCAGGACCCAAAGACCTAGCTGGCCTGAAGTGGCCCCAGGGGGCCCCCAAACAGCCCCTCTCCATTTGGGTCTGGGGGCTTTCGTTGGGCCGGGAACCTGGGAGCTACCCGCAAGGTTGCAGTTCGCGGCCCGAGAAGCACTCTCCGGCCAACATGCCCAACTGCAGCAACAGCTCCCAAACCAAAGGAGCCAGGACCCAAAGACCTAGCTGGCCTGAAGGGGCCCCAGGGGGCCCCCAAGCAGCCCCTCTCCATTTGGGTCTGGGGGCTTTCGTTGGGCCGGGGACATGGGAGGTACCTGCAAGGTTGCAGTTCGCGGCCCGAGAAGCTCTCTCCGGTCAACATGCCCAACTGCAGCAACAGCTCCCAAACCGAAGGAGCCAGGACCCAAAGACCTAGCTGGCCTGAAGGGCCCCCAAGGGGCCCCCAAGCAGCCCCTCTCAATTTGGGTCTGGGGGCTTTCGTTGGGCCGGGAACCTGGGAGCTACCTGCAAGGTTGCAGTTCACGTATCGAGAAACACTCTCTGGCCAACTTGCCCAACGTCCAGCAACAGCTCCCAAACCCAAGGAGCCAGGACCCAAAGACCTAGCTGGCCTGAAGGGGCCCCAGGGGGCCCCCAAACAGCCCCTCTCCATTTGGGTCTGGGGGCTTTCGTTGGGTCGGGAACCTGGGAGCTACCTGCAAGGTTGCAGTTCGCGGCCCGAGAAGCACTCTCCGGCCAACATGCCCAACTGCAGCAACAGCTCCCAAAGCGAAGGAGCCAGGACCCAAAGACCTAGCTGGCCTGAAGGGGCCACAAGGGGCCCCCAAACAGCCCCTCTCCATTTGGGTCTGGGGGCTTTCGTTGGGTCGGGAACCTGGGAGCTACCTGCAAGGTTGCAGTTCGCGGCCCGAGAAGCACTCTCCGGCCAACATGCCCAACTGCAGCAACAGCTCCCAAACCGAAGGAGCCAGGACCCAAAGACCTAGCTGGCCTGAAGGGGCCCCAAGGGGCCCCCAAACAGCCCCTGTCCATTTGGGTCTGGGGGCTTTCGTTGGGCATGGAACCTGGGAGCTACCTGCAAGGTTGCAGTTCACGTACCGAGAAGCACTCTCTGGCCAACATGCCCAACGTCCAGCAACAGCTCCCAAAGCGAAGGAGCCAGGACCCAAAGACCTAGCTGGCCTGAAGGGGCCCCAGGGGGCCCCCAAGCAGCCCCTCTCCATTTGGGTCTGGGGGCTTTCGTTGGGCATGGAACCTGGGAGCTACCTGCAAGGTTGTAGTTCGCGGCCCGAGAAGCACTCTCCGGCCAACATGCCCAACGTCCAGCAACAGCTCCCAAACCGAAGGAGCCAGGACCCAAAGACCTAGCTGGCCTAAAGGGGCCCCAGGGGGCACCCAAGCAGCCCCTCTCCATTTGGGTCGGGGGCTTTCCTAGGGCCGGGAACCTGGGAGCTACCCGCAAGGTTGCAGTTCGCCGCCCGAGAAGCACTCTCCGGCCAACATGCCCAATGTCCAGCAACAGCTCCCAAACCGAAGGAGCCAGGACCCAAAGACCTAGCTGGCCTGAAGGGGCCCCAGGGGGCCCCCAAGCAGCCCCTCTCCATTTGGGTCTGGGGGCTTTCGTTGGGCCAGGAAACTGGGAGCTACCTGCAAGGTTGCAGTTCACGGCCCGAGAAGCACTCTACGGCCAACATGCCCAACGTCCAGCAACAGCTCCCAAACCGAAGGAGCCAGGACCCAAAGACCTAGCTGGCCTGAAGGGGCCCCAGGGGGCCCCCAAACAGCCCCTCTCCATTTGGGTCTGGGGGCTTTCGTTGGGCCGGGAACCTGGGAGGTACCTGCAAGGTTGCAGTTCGCGGCCCGAGAAGCACTCTCCGGCCAACATGCCCAACTGCAGCAACAGCTCCCAAACCGAAGGAGCCAGGACCCAAAGACCTAGCTGGCCTGAAGGGCCCCCAGGGGGCCCCCAAGCAGCCCCTCTCAATTTGGGTCTGGGGGCTTTCGTTGGGCCGGGGACATTTGAGGTACCTGCAAGGTTGCAGTTCGCAGCTCGAGAAGCACTCTCCGGTCAACATGCCCAACGTCCAGCAACAGCTCCCAAACCGAAGGAGCCAGGACCCAAAGACCTAGCTGGCCTGAAGGGCCCCCAGGGGGCCCCCAAACAGCCCCTCTCAATTTGGGTCTGGGGGCTTTCGTTGGGCCGGGGACATGGGAGGTACCTGCAAGGTTGCAGTTCGCAGCCCGAGAAGCACTCTCCGGCCAACATGCCCAACGTCCAGCAACAGCTCCCAAACCGAAGGAGCCAGGACCCAAAGACCTAGCTGGCCTGAAGAGTCCCCAGGGGGCCCCCAAACAGCCCCTCACAATTTGGGTCTGGGGGCTTTCGTTGGGCATGGAACCTGGGAGGTACCTGCAAGGTTGCAGTTCGCGGCCCGAGAAGAACTCTCCGGCCAACATGCCCAACTGCAGCAACAGCTCCCAAACCGAAGGAGCCAGGACCCAAAGACCTAGCTGGCCTGAAGGGCCCCCAGGGGGCCCCCAAGCAGCCCCTCTCAATTTGGATCTGGGGGCTTTCGTTGGGCCGGGGACCTGGGAGGTACCTGCAAGGTTGCAGTTCGCAGCCCGAGAAGCACTCTCCGGTCAACATGCCCAACGTCCAGCAACAGCTCCCAAACCGAAGGAGCCAGGACCCAAAGACCTAGCTGGCCTGAAGGGCCCCCAGGGGGCACCCAAGCAGCCCCTCTCCATTTGGGTCTGGGGGCTTTCGTTGGGCATGGAATCTGGGAGGTACCTGCAAGGTTGCAGTTCGTGGCCCGAGAAGCACTCTCCGGCCAACATGCCCAACGTCCAGCAACAGCTCCCAAACCGAAGGAGCCAGGACCCAAAGACCTAGCTGGCCTGAAGGGGCCCCAAGGGGCCCCCAAGCAGCCCCTCTCAATTTGGGTCTGGGGGCTATCCTTGGGCATAGAACCTGGGAGATATTTGCAAGTTTGCAGTTCACGTACCGAGAAGCACTCTCTGGCCAACATGCCCAACTGCAGCAACAGCTCCCAAACCGAAGGAGCCAGGACCCAAAGACCTAGCTGGCCTGAAGGGCCCCCAGGGGGACCCCAAACAGCCCCTCTCAATTTGGGTCTGGGTGCTTTCCTTGGGCCGGGAACCTGGGAGCTACCTGCAAGGTTGCAGTTCGCGGCCCGAGAAGCACTCTCCGGCCAACATGCCCAACTGCAGCAACAGCTCCCAAACCGAAGGAGCCAGGACCCAAAGACCTAGCTGGCCTGAAGGACCCCCAGGGGGCCCCCAAGCAGCCCCTCTCAATTTGGGTCTGGGGGCTTTCGTTGGGCCGGGGACATTTGAGGTACCTGCAAGGTTGCAGTTCGCAGCCCGAGAAGCACTCTCCGGTCAACATGCCCAACGTCCAGCAACAGCTCCCAAAGCGAAGGAGCCAGGACCCAAAGACCTAGCTGGCCTGAAGGGCCCCCAGGTGGCCCCCAAACAGCCCCTCTCAATTTGGGTCTGGGGGCTTTCGTTGGGCATGGAACCGGTGAGGTACCTGCAAGGTTGCAGTTCGCCGCCTGAGAAGCACTCTCCGGTCAACATGCCCAACTGCAGCAACAGCTCCCAAACCGAAGGAGCCAGGACCCAAAGACCTAGCTGGCCTGAAGGGCCCCCAGGGGGCCCCCAAGCAGCCCCTCTCAATTTGGGTCTGGGGGCTTTCCTTGGGCCGGGAACCTGGGAGCTACCCGCAAGGTTGCAGTTCGCCGCCTGAGAAGCACTCTCCGGCCAACATGCCCAATGTCCAGCAACAGCTCCCAAACCGAAGGAGCCAGGACCCAAAGACCTAGCTGGCCTGAAGGGGCCCCAGGGGGCCCCCAAGCAGCCCCTCTCCATTTGGGTCTGGGGGCTTTCGTTGGGCCGGGGACATGGGAGGTACCTGCAAGGTTGCAGTTCGCGGCCCGAGAAGCTCTCTCCGGTCAACATGCCCAAATGCAGAAACAGCTCCGAAACCGAAGGAGCCAGGACCCAAAGACCTAGCTGGCCTGAAGGGGCCCCAAGGGGCCCCCAAGAAGCCCCTCTCAATTTGGGTCTGGGGGCTTTCGTTGGGCCGGGAACCTTGGAGCTACCTGCAAGGTTGCAGTTCACGTACCGAGAAACACTCTCTGGCCAACTTGCCCAACGTCCAGCAACAGCTCCCAAACCGAAGGAGCCAGGACCCAAAGACCTAGCTGGCCTGAAGTGGCCCCAGGGGGCCCCCAAACAGCCCCTCTCAATTTGGGTCTGGGGGCTTTCGTTGGGTCGGGAACCTGGGAGCTACCTGCAAGGTTGCAGTTCGCGGCCCGAGAAGCACTCTCCGGCCAACATGCCCAACTGCAGCAACAGCTCCCAAAGCGAAGGAGCCAGGACCCAAAGACCTAGCTGGCCTGAAGGGGCCCCAAGGGGCCCCCAAACAGCCCCTCTCCATTTGGGTCTGGGGGCTTTCGTTGGGTCGGGAACCTGGGAGCTACCTGCAAGGTTGCAGTTCGCGGCCCAAGAAGCACTCTCCGGCCAACATGCCCAACTGCAGCAACAGCTCCCAAACCGAAGGAGCCAGGACTCAAAGACCTAGCTGGCCTGAAGGGGCCCCAAGGGGCCCCCAAACAGCCCCACTTCATTTGGGTCTGGGGGCTTTCGTTGGGCATGGAACCTGGGAGCTACCTGCAAGGTTGCAGTTCACGTACCGAGAAGCACTCTCCAGCCAACATGCCCAACGTCCAGCAACAGCTCCCAAAGCGAAGGAGCCAGGACCCAAAGACCTAGCTGGCCTGAAGGGGCCCCAAGGGGCCCCCAAGCAGCCCCTCTCCATTTGGGTCTGGGGGCTTTCCTTGGGCTGGGAACCTGGGAGGTACCTGCAAGGTTGCAGTTCGCGGCCCGAGAAGCACTCTCTGGCCAACATGCCCAACGTCCAGCAACAGCTCCCAAACCGAAGGAGCCAGGACCCAAAGACCTAGCTGGCCTGAAGGGTCCCCAGGGGGCACCCAAGCAGCCCCTCTCAATTTGGGTTCTGGGGCTTTCGTTGGGCATGTAATCTGGGAGGTACCTGCAAGGTTGCAGTTCGCACCCGAGAAGGACTCTCCGGTCAACATGCCCAACGTCCAGCAACAGCTCCCAAACCGAAGGAGCCAGGACCCAAAGAAATAGCTGGCCTGAAGGGCCCCCAGGGGGCCCCCAAGCAGCCCCTCTCCATTTGGGTCTGGGGGTTTTCGTTGGGCATGGAACCTGGGAGGTGCCTGCAAGGTTGCAGTTCGCGGCCCGAGAAGTACTCTCCGGCCATCATGACCAACGTCCACCAACAGCTCCCAAACCGAAGGAGCCAGGACCCAAAGACCTAGCTGGCCTGAAGGGCCCCCAGGGGGCCCCCAAACAGCCCCTCTCCATTTGGGTCTGGGGGCATTCGTTGGGCCGGGAACCTGGGAGCTACCTGCAAGGTTGCAGTTCGCGGCCCGAGAAGCTCTCTCCGGTCAACATGCCCAACTGCAGAAACAGCTCCCAAACCGAAGGAGCCAGGACCCAAAGACCTAGCTGGCCTGAAGGGGCCCCAAGGGGCCCCCAAGCAGCCCCTCTCAATTTGGGTCTGGGGGCTTTCGTTGGGCCGGGAACCTGGGAGCTACCTGCAAGGTTGCAGTTCACGTACCGAGAAACACTCTCTGGCCAACTTGCCCAACGTCCAGCAACAGCTCCCAAACCGAAGGAGCCAGGACCCAAAGACCTAGCTGGCCTGAAGTGGCCCCAGGGGGCCCCCAAACAGCCCCTCTCCATTTGGGTCTGGGGGCTTTCGTTGGGTCGGGAACCTGGGAGCTACCTGCAAGGTTGCAGTTCGCGGCCCGAGAAGCACTCTCCGGCCAACATGCCCAACTGCAGCAACAGCTCCCAAAGCGAAGGAGCCAGGACCCAAAGACCTAGCTGGCCTGAAGGGGCCCCAAGGGGCCCCCAAACAGCCCCTCTCCATTTGGGTCTGGGGGCTTTCGTTGGGTCGGGAACCTGGGAGCTACCTGCAAGGTTGCAGTTCGCGGCCCGAGAAGCACTCTCCGGCCAACATGCCCAACTGCAGCAACAGCTCCCAAACCGAAGGAGCCAGGACCCAAAGACCTAGCTGGCCTGAAGGGGCCCCAAGGGGCCCCCAAACAGCCCCACTTCATTTGGGTCTGGGGGCTTTCGTTGGGCATGGAACCTGGGAGCTACCTGCAAGGTTGCAGTTCACGTACCGAGAAGCACTCTCCAGCCAACATGCCCAACGTCCAGCAACAGCTCCCAAAGCGAAGGAGCCAGGACCCAAAGACCTAGCTGGCCTGAAGGGGCCCCAAGGGGCCCCCAAGCAGCCCCTCTCCATTTGGGTCTGGGGGCTTTCCTTGGGCTGGGAACCTGGGAGCTACCTGCAAGGTTGCAGTTCGCGGCCCGAGAAGCACTCTCTGGCCAACATGCCCAACGTCCAGCAACAGCTCCCAAACCGAAGGAGCCAGGACCCAAAGACCTAGCTGGCCTGAAGGGTCCCCAGGGGGCACCCAAGCAGCCCCTCTCAATTTGGGTTCTGGGGCTTTCGTTGGGCATGTAATCTGGGAGGTACCTGCAAGGTTGCAGTTCGCACCCGAGAAGCACTCTCCGGTCAACATGCCCAACGTCCAGCAACAGCTCCCAAACCGAAGGAGCCAGGACCCAAACAAATAGCTGGCCTGAAGGGCCCCCAGGGGGCCCCCAAGCAGCCCCTCTCCATTTGGGTCTGGGGGTTTTCGTTGGGCATGGAACCTGGGAGGTGCCTGCAAGGTTGCAGTTCGCGGCCCGAGAAGTACTCTCCGGCCATCATGACCAACGTCCACCAACAGCTCCCAAACCGAAGGAGCCAGGACCCAAAGACCTAGCTGGCCTGAAGGGCCCCCAGGGGGCCCCCAAACAGCCCCTCTCCATTTGGGTCTGGGGGCTTTCGTTGGGCCGGGAACCTGGGAGCTACCTGCAAGGTTGCAGTTCGCGGCCCGAGAAGCTCTCTCCGGCCAACATGCCCAACTGCAGAAACAGCTCCCAAACCGAAGGAGCCAGGACCCAAAGACCTAGCTGGCCTGAAGGGGCCCCAAGGGGCCCCCAAGCAGCCCCTCTCAATTTGGGTCTGGGGGCTTTCGTTGGGCCGGGAACCTGGGAGCTACCTGCAAGGTTGCAGTTCACGTACCGAGAAACACTCTCTGGCCAACTTGCCCAACGTCCAGCAACAGCTCCCAAACCGAAGGAGCCAGGACCCAAAGACCTAGCTGGCCTGAAGTGGCCCCAGGGGGCCCCCAAACAGCCCCTCTCCATTTGGGTCTGGGGGCTTTCGTTGGGTCGGGAACCTGGGAGCTACCTGCAAGGTTGCAGTTCGCGGCCCGAGAAGCACTCTCCGGCCAACATGCCCAACTGCAGCAACAGCTCCCAAAGCGAAGGAGCCAGGACCCAAAGACCTAGCTGGCCTGAAGGGGCCCCAAGGGGCCCCCAAACAGCCCCTCTCAATTTTGGTCTGGGGGCTTTCGTTGGGTCGGGAACCTGGGAGCTACCTGCAAGGTTGCAGTTCGCGGCCCGAGAAGCACTCTCCGGCCAACATGCCCAACTGCAGCAACAGCTCCCAAAGCGAAGGAGCCAGGACCCAAAGACCTAGCTGGCCTGAAGGGCCCCCAGGGGGCCCCCAGGCAGCCCCTCTCCATTTGGGTCTGGGGGATTTCCTTGGGCCGGGAACCTGGGATGTACCTGCAAGGTTGCAGTTCACGGCCTGAGAACCACTCTCCGGCCAACATGCCCAACGTCCAGCAACAGCTCCCAAACCAAAGGAGCCAGGACCCAAAGACCTAGCTGGCCTGAAGGGGCCCCAGTGGGCACCCAAGCAGCCCCTCTCCATTTGGGTCTGGGGGCTTTCGTTGGGCATGGAACCTGGGAGCTACCTGCAAGGTTGTAGTTCGCGGCCCGAGAAGCACTCTCCGGCCAACATGCCCAACGTCCAGCAACAGCTCCCAAACCGAAGGAGCCAGGACCCAAAGACCTAGCTGGTCTAAAGGGCCCCCAGGGGGCCCCCAAGCAGCCCCTCTCCATTTGGGTCTGGGGGCTTTCGTTGGGCCGGGGACATGGGAGGTACCTGCAAGGTTGCAGTTCGCGGCCCGAGAAGCTCTCTCCGGTCAACATGCCCAACTGCAGCAACAGCTCCCAAAGCGAAGGAGCCAGGACCCAAAGACCTAGCTGGCCTGAAGGGGCCCCAAGGGGCCCCCAAGCAGCCCCTCTCAATTTGGGTCTGGGGGCTTTCGTTGGGCCGGGAACCTGGGAGCTAACTGCAAGGTTGCAGTTCACGTACCGAGAAACTCTCCGGCCAACTTGCCCAACGTCCAGCAACAGCTCCCAAACCGAAGGAGCCAGGACCCAAAGACCTAGCTGGCCTGAAGGGGCCCCAGGGGGCCCCCAAACAGCCCCTCTCCATTTGGGTCTGGGGGCTTTCGTTGGGTCGGGAACCTGGGAGGTACCTGCAAGGTTGCAGTTCGCGGCCCGAGAAGCACTCTCCGGCCAACATGCCCAACTGCAGCAACAGCTCCCAAAGCGAAGGAGCCAGGACCCAAAGACCTAGCTGGCCTGAAGGGGCCCCAAGGGGCCCCCAAACAGCCCCTCTCCATTTGGGTCTGGGGGCTTTCGTTGGGTCGGGAACCTGGGAGCTACCTGCAAGGTTGCAGTTCGCGGCCCGAGAAGCACTCTCCGGCCAACATGCCCAACTGCAGCAACAGCTCCCAAACCGAAGGAGCCAGGACCCAAAGACCTAGCTGGCCTGAAGGGGCCCCAAGGGGCCCCCAAACAGCCCCACTTCATTTGGGTCTGGGGGCTTTCGTTGGGCATGGAACCTGGGAGCTACCTGCAAGGTTGCAGTTCACGTACCGAGAAGCACTCTCTGGCCAACATGACCAACGTCCAGCAACAGCTCCCAAACCGAAGGAGACAGGACCCAAAGACCTAGCTGGCCTGAAGGGGCCCCAAGGGGCCCCCAAGCAGCCCCTCTCCATTTGGGTCTGGGGGCTTTCCTTGGGCTGGGATCCTGGGAGATACCTGCAAGGTTGCAGTTCGCGGCCCGAGAAGCACTCTCTGGCCAACATGCCCAACGTCCAGCAACAGCTCCCAAACCGAAGGAGCCAGGACCCAAAGACCTAGCTGGCCTGAAGGGCCCCCAGGGGGCACCCAAGCAGCCCCTCTCAATTTGGGTTCTGGGGCTATCGTTGGGCATGATATCTGGGAGGTACCTGCAAGGTTGCAGTTCACGGCCCGAGAAGCACTCTCCGGCCAACATGCCCAACGTCCAGCAACAGCTCCCAAACCGAAGGAGCCAGGACCCAAAGACCTAGCTGGCCTGAAGGGCCCCCAGGGGGCACCCAAGCAGCCCCTCTCCATTTGGGTCTGGGGGCTTTCGTTGGGCATGGAACCTGGGAGGTACCTGCAAGGTTGCAGTTCGCAGCCCGAGAAGCACTCTCCGGCCAACATGCCCAACTGCAGCAACAGCTCCCAAACCGAAGGAGCCAGGACCCAAAGAAATAGGTGGACTGAAGGGCCCCCAGGGGGCACCCAAACAGCCCCTCTCCATTTGGGTCTGGGGGTTTTCGTTGGGCCGGGAACCTGGGAGGTGCCTGCAAGGTTGCAGTTCGCGGCCCGAGAAGCACTCTCCGGCCATCATGACCAACGTCCACCAACAGCTCCCAAACCGAAGGAGCCAGGACCCAAAGACCTAGCTGGCCTGAAGGGCCCCCAGGGGGACCCCAAACAGCCCCTCTCCATTTGGGTCTGGGGGCTTTCGTTGGGCCGGGAACCTGGGAGGTACCTGCAAGGTTGCAGTTCGCGGCCCGAGAAGCACCCTCCGGCCAACATGCCCAACTGCAGCAACAGCTCCCAAACCGAAGGAGCCAGGACCCAAAGACCTAGCTGGCCTGAAGGGCCCCCAGGGGGCCCCCAAGCAGCCCCTCTCCATTTGGGTCTGGGGGCTTTCGTTGGGCCGGGAACCTGGGAGGTACCTGCAAGGTTGCAGTTCGCGGCCCGAGAAGCACTCTCCGGCCAACATGCCCAACTGCAGCAACAGCTCCCAAACCGAAGGAGCCAGGACCCAAAGACCTAGCTGGCCTGAAGGGGCCCCAAGGGGCCCCCAAGCAGCCCCTCTCCATTTGGGTCTGGGGGCTTTCCTTGAGCCGGGAACCTTGGAGGTACCTGCAAGGTTGCAGTTCACGGCCCGAGAAGCACTCTCCGGCCAACATGTCCAACGTCCAGCAACTGCTCCCAAACCGAAGGAGCCAGGACCCAAAGACCTAGCTGGTCTAAAGGGGCCCCAGGGGGCACCCAAGCAGCCCCTCTCCATTTGGGTCTGGGGGCTTTCCTTGGGCCGGGAACCTGGGAGCTACCCGCAAGGTTGCAGTTCGCCGCCCGAGAAGCACTCTCCGGCCAACATGCCCAATGTCCAGCAACAGCTCCCAAACCGAAGGAGCCAGGACCCAAAGACCTAGCTGGCCTGAAGGGCCCCCAGGGGGCCCCCAAGCAGCCCCTCTCCATTTGGGTCTGGGGGCTTTCGTTGGGCCGGGGACATGGGAGGTACCTGCAAGGTTGCAGTTCGCGGCCCGAGAAGCTCTCTCCGGTCAACATGCCCAACTGCAGCAACAGCTCCCAAAGCGAAGGAGCCAGGACCCAAAGACCTAGCTGGCCTGAAGGGGCCCCAAGGGGCCCCCAAGCAGCCCCTCTCAATTTGGGTCTGGGGGCTTTCGTTGGGCCGGGAACCTGGGAGCTAACTGCAAGGTTGCAGTTCACGTACCGAGAAACTCTCCGGCCAACTTGCCCAACGTCCAGCAACAGCTCCCAAACCGAAGGAGCCAGGACCCAAAGACCTAGCTGGCCTGAAGGGGCCCCAGGGGGCCCCCAAACAGCCCCTCTCCATTTGGGTCTGGGGGCTTTCGTTGGGTCGGGAACCTGGGAGCTACCTGCAAGTTTGCAGTTCGCGGCCCGAGAAGCACTCTCCGGCCAACATGCCCAACTGCAGCAACAGCTCCCAAAGCGAAGGAGCCAGGACCCAAAGACCTAGCTGGCCTGAAGGGGCCCCAAGGGGCCCCCAAACAGCCCCTCTCCATTTGGGTCTGGGGGCTTTCGTTGGGTCGGGAACCTGGGAGCTACCTGCAAGGTTGCAGTTCGCGGCCCGAGAAGCACTCTCCGGCCAACATGCCCAACTGCAGCAACAGCTCCCAAACCGAAGGAGCCAGGACCCAAAGACCTAGCTGGCCTGAAGGGGCCCCAAGGGGCCCCCAAACAGCCCCACTTCATTTGGGTCTGGGGGCTTTCGTTGGGCATGGAACCTGGGAGCTACCTGCAAGGTTGCAGTTCACGTACCGAGAAGCACTCTCTGGCCAACATGCCCAACGTCCAGCAACAGCTCCCAAACCGAAGGAGACAGGACCCAAAGACCTAGCTGGCCTGAAGGGGCCCCAAGGGGCCCCCAAGCAGCCCCTCTCCATTTGGGTCTGGGGGCTTTCCTTGGGCTGGGATCCTGGGAGCTACCTGCAAGGTTGCAGTTCGCGGCCCGAGAAGCACTCTCTGGCCAACATGCCCAACGTCCAGCAACAGCTCCCAAACCGAAGGAGCCAGGACCCAAAGACCTAGCTGGCCTGAAGGGCCCCCAGGGGGCACCCAAGCAGCCCCTCTCAATTTGGGTTCTGGGGCTATCGTTGGGCATGATATCTGGGAGGTACCTGCAAGGTTGCAGTTCACGGCCCGAGAAGCACTCTCCGGCCAACATGCCCAACGTCCAGCAACAGCTCCCAAACCGAAGGAGCCAGGACCCAAAGACCTAGCTGGCCTGAAGGGCCCCCAGGGGGCACCCAAGCAGCCCCTCTCCATTTGGGTCTGGGGGCTTTCGTTGGGCATGGAACCTGGGAGGTACCTGCAAGGTTGCAGTTCGCAGCCCGAGAAGCACTCTCCGGCCAACATGCCCAACTGCAGCAACAGCTCCCAAACCGAAGGAGCCAGGACCCAAAGAAATAGCTGGACTGAAGGGCCCCCAGGGGGCACCCAAACAGCCCCTCTCCATTTGGGTCTGGGGGTTTTCGTTGGGCCGGGAACCTGGGAGGTGCCTGCAAGGTTGCAGTTCGCGGCCCGAGAAGCACTCTCCGGCCATCATGACCAACGTCCACCAACAGCTCCCAAACCGAAGGAGCCAGGACCCAAAGACCTAGCTGGCCTGAAGGGCCCCCAGGGGGACCCCAAACAGCCCCTCTCCATTTGGGTCTGGGGGCTTTCGTTGGGCCGGGAACCTGGGAGGTACCTGCAAGGTTGCAGTTCGCGGCCCGAGAAGCACTCTCCGGCCAACATGCCCAACTGCAGCAACAGCTCCCAAACCGAAGGAGCCAGGACCCAAAGACCTAGCTGGCCTGAAGGGCCCCCAGGGGGCCCCCAAGCAGCCCCTCTCCATTTGGGTCTGGGGGCTTTCGTTGGGCCGGGAACCTGGGAGGTACCTGCAAGGTTGCAGTTCACGGCCCGAGAAGCACTCTCCGGCCAACATGCCCAACTGCAGCAACAGCTCCCAAACCGAAGGAGCCAGGACCCAAAGACCTAGCTGGCCTGAAGGGGCCCCAAGGGGCCCCCAAGCAGCCCCTCTCTATTTGGGTCTGGGGGCTTTCCTTGAGCCGGGAACCTTGGAGGTACCTGCAAGGTTGCAGTTCACGGCCCGAGAAGCACTCTCCGGCCAACATGTCCAACGTCCAGCAACAGCTCCCAAACCGAAGGAGCCAGGACCCAAAGACCTAGCTGGCCTGAAGGGGCCCCAAGGGGGCCCCCAAACAGCCCCTCTCCATTTGGGTCTGGGGGCTTTCGTTGGGCTGGGAACCTGGGAGCTACCTGCAAGGTTGTAGTTCACGGCCCGAGAAGCACTCTCCAGCCAACATGCCCAACGTCCAGCAACAGCTCCCAAACCGAAGGAGCCAGGACCCAAAGACCTAGCTGGCCTAAAGGGGCCCCAGTGGGCCCCCAAGCAGCCCCTCTCCATTTGGGTCTGGGGGCTTTCCTTGGGCCGGGAACCTGGGAGCTACCCGCAAGGTTGCAGTTCGCCGCCCGAGAAGCACTCTCCGGCCAACATGCCCAACTGCAGAAACAGCTCCCAAACCGAAGGAGCCAGGACCCAAAGACCTAGCTGGCCTGAAGGGGCCCCAGGGGGCCCCCAAGCAGCCCCTCTCCATTTGGGTCTGGGGCTTTCGTTGGGCCGGGGACATGGGAGGTACCTGCAAGGTTGCAGTTCGCGGCCCGAGAAGCTCTCTCCGGTCAACATGCCCAACTGCAGAAACAGCTCCCAAACCGAAGGAGCCAGGACCCAAAGACCTAGCTGGCCTGAAGGGGCCCCAAGGGGCCCCCAAACAGACCCTCTCCATTTGGGTCTGGGGGCTTTCGTTGGGTCGGGAACCTGGGAGCTACCTGCAAGGTTGCAGTTCGCGGCCCGAGAAGCACTCTCCGGCCAACATGCCCAACTGCAGCAACAGCTCCCAAACCGAAGGAGCCAGGACCCAAAGACCTATCTGGCCTAAAGGGGCCCCAAGGGGCCCCCAAACAGACCCACTTCATTTGGGTCTGGGGGCTTTCGTTGGGCATGGAACCTGGGAGCTACCTGCAAGGTTGCAGTACCCGTACCGAGAAGCACTCTCCGGCCAACATGCCCAACGTCCAGCAACAGCTCCCAAAGCGAAGGAGCCAGGACCCAAAGACCTAGCTGGCCTGAAGGGGCCCCAAGGGGCCCCCAAGCAGCCCCTCTCCATTTGGGTCTGGGGGCTTTCCTTGGGCTGGGAACCTGGGAGCTACCTGCAGGGTTGCAGTTCGCGGCCCGAGAAGCACTCTCTGGCCAACATGCCCAACGTCCAGCAACAGCTCCCAAACCGAAGGAGCCAGGACCCAAAGACCTAGCTGGCCTGAAGGGCCCCCAGGGGGCACCCAAGCAGCCCCTCTCAATTTGGGTTCTGGGGCTTTCGTTGGGCATGGAATCTGGGAGGTACCTGCAAGGTTGCAGTTCACGGCCCGAGAAGCACTCTCCGGCCAACATGCCCAACGTCCAGCAACAGCTCCCAAACCGAAGGAGCCAGGACCCAAAGACCTAGCTGGCCTGAAGGGGCCCCAGGAGACCCCAAACAGCCCCTCTCCATTTGGGTCTGGGGCCTTTCGTTGGGCCGGGAACCTGTGAGCTACCTGCAAGGTTGCAGTTCGCAGCCCGAGAAGCACTCTCCGGCCAACATGCCCAACGTCCAGCAACAGCTCCCAAACCGAAGGAGCCAGGACCCAAAGACCTAGCTGGCCTGAAGGGGCCCCAGGGGGCCCCCAAACAGCCCCTCTCCATTTGGGTCTGGGGGCTTTCGTTGGGCCGGGAACCTGGGAGCTACCTGCAAGGTTGCAGTTCGCGGCCCGAGAAGCACTCTCCGGCCAACATGCCCAACTGCAGCAACAGCTCCCAAACCGAAGGAGCCAGGACCCAAAGACCTAGCTGGCCTGAAGGGCCCCCAGGGGGCCCCCAAACAGCCCCTCTCAATTTTGCTCTGGGGGCTTTCGTTGGGCTTGGGACATGGGAGGTACCTGCAAGGTTGCAGTTCGCAGCCCGAGAAGCACTCTCCGGTCAACATGCCCAACGTCCAGCAACAGCTCCCAAACCGAAGGAGCCAGGACCCAAAGACCTAGCTGGCCTGAAGGGCCCCCAGGGGGCCCGCAAGCAGCCCCTCTCAATTTTGCTCTGGGGGCTTTCGTTGGGCCGGGAACCTGGGAGGTACCTGCAAGGTTGCAGTTCGCGGCCCGAGAAGCACTCTTCGGTCAACATGCCCAACTGCAGCAACAGCACCCAAACCGAAGGAGCCAGGACACAAAGACCTAGCTGGCCTGAAGAGTCCCCAGGGGGCCCCCAAGCAGCCCCTCTCCATTTGGGTCTGGGGGCTTTCCTTGGGCCGGGAACCTGGGAGCTACCTGCAAGGTTGCAGTTCACGGCCCGAGAAGCACTCTCCGGCCAACATGTCCAACGTCCAGCAACAGCTCCCAAACCGAAGGAGCCAGGACCCAAAGACCTAGCTGGCCTGAAGGGGCCCCAAGGGGGCTCCCAAACAGCCCCTCTCCATTTGGGTCTGGGGGCTTTCGTTGGGCCTGGGACCTGGGAGCTACCTGCAAGGTTGCAGTTCGCGGCCCGAGAAGCACTCTCCGGCCAACATGCCCAACTGCAGCAACAGCTCCCAAACCGAAGGAGCCAGGACCCAAAGACCTAGCTGGCCTGAAGGGCCCCCAGGGGGCCCCCAGGCAGCCCCTCTCAATTTGGGTCTGGGGGCTTTCGTTGGGCATGGAACCTGGGAGCTACCCGCAAGGTTGCAGTTCACGGCCTGAGAACCACTCTCCGGCCAACATGCCCAACGTCCAGCAACAGCTCCCAAACCAAAGGAGCCAGGACCCAAAGACCTAGCTGGCCTGAAGGGGCCCCAGGGGGCCCCCAAGCAGCCCCTCTCCATTTAGGTCTGGGGGCTTTCGTTGGGCTGGGAACCTGAGAGCTACCTGCAAGGTTGCAGTTTGCAGCCCGAGAAGCACTCTCTGGCCAACATGCCCAACGTGCAGCAACAGCTCCCAAACCGAAGGAGCCAGGACCCAAAGACCTAGCTGGCCTGAAGGGCCCCCAGGGGGCCCCCAAGCAGCCCCTCTCAATTTGGGTCTGGGGGCTTTCGTTGGGCCGGGGATCTGGGAGGTACCTGAAAGGTTGCAGTTCGCGGCCCGAGAAGCACTCTCCGGCCAACATGCCCAATGTCCAGCAACAGCTCCCAAACCGAAGGAGCCAGGACCCAAAGACCTAGCTGGCCTGAAGGGCCCCCAGGGGGCCCCCAAGCAGCCCCTCTCCATTTGGGTCTGGGGGCATTCGTTGGGCCGGGGACCTGGGAGCTACCTGCAAGGTTGCAGTTCGCAGCCCGAGAAGCTCTCTCCGGTCAACATGCCCAACTGCAGAAACAGCTCCCAAACCGAAGGAGCCAGGACCCAAAGACCTAGCTGGCCTGAAGGGGCCCCAGGGGGCCCCCAAGCAGCCCCTCTCCATTTGGGTCTGGGGGCTTTCGTTGGGCCGGGAAACTGGGAGCTACCTGCAAGGTTGCAGTTCACGGCCCGAGAAGCACTCTACGGCCAACATGCCCAACGTCCAGCAACAGCTCCCAAACCGAAGGAGCCAGGACCCAAAGACCTAGCTGGCCTGAAGGGGCCCCAGGGGGCCCCCAAACAGCCCCTCTCCATTTGGGTCTGGGGGCTTTCGTTGGGCCGGGAACCTGGGAGGTACCTGCAAGGTTGCAGTTCGCGGCCCGAGAAGCACTCTCCGGCCAACATGCCCAACTGCAGCAACAGCTCCCAAACCGAAGGAGCCAGGACCCAAAGACCTAGCTGGCCTGAAGGGCCCCCAGGGGGCCCCCAAGCAGCCCCTCTCAATTTGGGTCTGGGGGCTTTCGTTGGGCCGGGGACATTTGAGGTACCTGCAAGGTTGCAGTTCGCAGCTCGAGAAGCACTCTCCGGTCAACATGCCCAACGTCCAGCAACAGCTCCCAAACCGAAGGAGCCAGGACCCAAAGACCTAGCTGGCCTGAAGGGCCCCCAGGGGGCCCCCAAACAGCCCCTCTCAATTTGGGTCTGGGGGCTTTCGTTGGGCCGGGGACATGGGAGGTACCTGCAAGGTTGCAGTTCGCAGCCCGAGAAGCACTCTCCGGCCAACATGCCCAACGTCCAGCAACAGCTCCCAAACCGAAGGAGCCAGGACCCAAAGACCTAGCTGGCCTGAAGAGTCCCCACGGGGCCCCCAAACAGCCCCTCACAATTTGGGTCTGGGGGCTTTCGTTGGGCATGGAACCTGGGAGGTACCTGCAAGGTTGCAGTACGCGGCCCGAGAAGAACTCTCCGGCCAACATGCCCAACTGCAGCAACAGCTCCCAAACCGAAGGAGCCAGGACCCAAAGACCTAGCTGGCCTGAAGGGCCCCCAGGGGGCCCCCAAGCAGCCCCTCTCAATTTGGATCTGGGGGCTTTCGTTGGGCCGGGGACCTGGGAGGTACCTGCAAGGTTGCAGTTCGCAGCCCGAGAAGCACTCTCCGGTCAACATGCCCAACGTCCAGCAACAGCTCCCAAACCGAAGGAGCCAGGACCCAAAGACCTAGCTGGCCTGAAGGGCCCCCAGGGGGCACCCAAGCAGCCCCTCTCCATTTGGGTCTGGGGGCTTTCGTTGGGCATGGAATCTGGGAGGTACCTGCAAGGTTGCAGTTCGTGGCCCGAGAAGCACTCTCCGGCCAACATGCCCAACGTCCAGCAACAGCTCCCAAACCGAAGGAGCCAGGACCCAAAGACCTAGCTGGCCTGAAGGGGCCCCAAGGGGCCCCCAAGCAGCCCCTCTCAATTTGGGTCTGGGGGCTATCCTTGGGCATAGAACCTGGGAGATATTTGCAAGGTTGCAGTTCACGTACCGAGAAGCACTCTCTGGCCAACATGCCCAACTGCAGCAACAGCTCCCAAACCGAAGGAGCCAGGACCCAAAGACCTAGCTGGCCTGAAGGGCCCCCAGGGGGACCCCAAACAGCCCCTCTCAATTTGGGTCTGGGTGCTTTCCTTGGGCCGGGAACCTGGGAGCTACCTGCAAGGTTGCAGTTCGCGGCCCGAGAAGCACTCTCCGGCCAACATGCCCAACTGCAGCAACAGCTCCCAAACCGAAGGAGCCAGGACCCAAAGACCTAGCTGGCCTGAAGGACCCCCAGGGGGCCCCCAAGCAGCCCCTCTCAATTTGGGTCTGGGGGCTTTCGTTGGGCCGGGGACATTTGAGGTACCTGCAAGGTTGCAGTTCGCAGCCCGAGAAGCACTCTCCGGTCAACATGCCCAACGTCCAGCAACAGCTCCCAAAGCGAAGGAGCCAGGACCCAAAGACCTAGCTGGCCTGAAGGGCCCCCAGGTGGCCCCCAAACAGCCCCTCTCAATTTGGGTCTGGGGGCTTTCGTTGGGCCGGGGACATGGGAGGTACCTGCAAGGTTGCAGTTCGCAGCCCGAGAAGCACTCTCCGGTCAACATGCCCAACGTCCAGCAACAGCTCCCAAACCGAAGGAGCCAGGACCCAAAGACCTAGCTGGCCTGAAGGGGCCCCAAGGGGCCCCCAAGCAGCCCCTCTCAATTTGGGTCTGGGGGCTTTCGTTGGGCATGGAACCGGTGAGGTACCTGCAAGGTTGCAGTTCGCCGCCTGAGAAGCACTCTCCGGTCAACATGCCCAACTGCAGCAACAGCTCCCAAACCGAAGGAGCCAGGACCCAAAGACCTAGCTGGCCTGAAGGGCCCCCAGGGGGCCCCCAAGCAGCCCCTCTCAATTTGGGTCTGGGGGCTTTCCTTGGGCCGGGAACCTGGGAGCTACCCGCAAGGTTGCAGTTCGCCGCCTGAGAAGCACTCTCCGGCCAACATGCCCAATGTCCAGCAACAGCTCCCAAACCGAAGGAGCCAGGACCCAAAGACCTAGCTGGCCTGAAGGGGCCCCAGGGGGCCCCCAAGCAGCCCCTCTCCATTTGGGTCTGGGGGCTTTCGTTGGGCCGGGGACATGGGAGGTACCTGCAAGGTTGCAGTTCGCGGCCCGAGAAGCTCTCTCCGGTCAACATGCCCAAATGCAGAAACAGCTCCGAAACCGAAGGAGCCAGGACCCAAAGACCTAGCTGGCCTGAAGGGGCCCCAAGGGGCCCCCAAGCAGCCCCTCTCCATTTGGGTCTGGGGGCTTTCGTTGGGCCGGGAACCTTGGAGCTACCTGCAAGGTTGCAGTTCACGTACCGAGAAACACTCTCTGGCCAACTTGCCCAACGTCCAGCAACAGCTCCCAAACCGAAGGAGCCAGGACCCAAAGACCTAGCTGGCCTGAAGTGGCCCCAGGGGGCCCCCAAACAGCCCCTCTCAATTTGGGTCTGGGGGCTTTCGTTGGGTCGGGAACCTGGGAGCTACCTGCAAGGTTGCAGTTCGCGGCCCGAGAAGCACTCTCCGGCCAACATGCCCAACTGCAGCAACAGCTCCCAAAGCGAAGGAGCCAGGACCCAAAGACCTAGCTGGCCTGAAGGGGCCCCAAGGGGCCCCCAAACAGCCCCTCTCCATTTGGGTCTGGGGGCTTTCGTTGGGTCGGGAACCTGGGAGCTACCTGCAAGGTTGCAGTTCGCGGCCCAAGAAGCACTCTCCGGCCAACATGCCCAACTGCAGCAACAGCTCCCAAACCGAAGGAGCCAGGACTCAAAGACCTAGCTGGCCTGAAGGGGCCCCAAGGGGCCCCCAAACAGCCCCACTTCATTTGGGTCTGGGGGCTTTCGTTGGGCATGGAACCTGGGAGCTACCTGCAAGGTTGCAGTTCACGTACCGAGAAGCACTCTCCAGCCAACATGCCCAACGTCCAGCAACAGCTCCCAAAGCGAAGGAGCCAGGACCCAAAGACCTAGCTGGCCTGAAGGGGCCCCAAGGGGCCCCCAAGCAGCCCCTCTCCATTTGGGTCTGGGGGCTTTCCTTGGGCTGGGAACCTGGGAGGTACCTGCAAGGTTGCAGTTCGCGGCCCGAGAAGCACTCTCTGGCCAACATGCCCAACGTCCAGCAACAGCTCCCAAACCGAAGGAGCCAGGACCCAAAGACCTAGCTGGCCTGAAGGGTCCCCAGGGGGCACCCAAGCAGCCCCTCTCAATTTGGGTTCTGGGGCTTTCGTTGGGCATGTAATCTGGGAGGTACCTGCAAGGTTGCAGTTCGCACCCGAGAAGCACTCTCCGGTCAACATGCCCAACGTCCAGCAACAGCTCCCAAACCGAAGGAGCCAGGACCCAAAGAAATAGCTGGCCTGAAGGGCCCCCAGGGGGCCCCCAAGCAGCCCCTCTCCATTTGGGTCTGGGGGTTTTCGTTGGGCATGGAACCTGGGAGGTGCCTGCAAGGTTGCAGTTCGCGGCCCGAGAAGTACTCTCCGGCCATCATGACCAACGTCCACCAACAGCTCCCAAACCGAAGGAGCCAGGACCCAAAGACCTAGCTGGCCTGAAGGGCCCCCAGGGGGCCCCCAAGCAGCCCCTCTCCATTTGGGTCTGGGGGCTTTCGTTGGGCCGGGAACCTGGGAGCTACCTGCAAGGTTGCAGTTCGCGGCCCGAGAAGCTCTCTCCGGTCAACATGCCCAACTGCAGAAACAGCTCCCAAACCGAAGGAGCCAGGACCCAAAGACCTAGCTGGCCTGAAGGGGCCCCAAGGGGCCCCCAAGCAGCCCCTCTCAATTTGGGTCTGGGGGCTTTCGTTGGGCCGGGAACCTGGGAGCTACCTGCAAGGTTGCAGTTCACGTACCGAGAAACACTCTCTGGCCAACTTGCCAAACGTCCAGCAACAGCTCCCAAACCGAAGGAGCCAGGACCCAAAGACCTAGCTGGCCTGAAGTGGCCCCAGGGGGCCCCCAAACAGCCCCTCTCCATTTGGGTCTGGGGGCTTTCGTTGGGTCGGGAACCTGGGAGCTACCTGCAAGGTTGCAGTTCGCGGCCCGAGAAGCACTCTCCGGCCAACATGCCCAACTGCAGCAACAGCTCCCAAAGCGAAGGAGCCAGGACCCAAAGACCTAGCTGGCCTGAAGGGGCCCCAAGGGGCCCCCAAACAGCCCCTCTCCATTTGGGTCTGGGGGCTTTCGTTGGGTCGGGAACCTGGGAGCTACCTGCAAGGTTGCAGTTCGCGGCCCGAGAAGCACTCTCCGGCCAACATGCCCAACTGCAGCAACAGCTCCCAAACCGAAGGAGCCAGGACCCAAAGACCTAGCTGGCCTGAAGGGGCCCCAAGGGGCCCCCAAACAGCCCCACTTCATTTGGGTCTGGGGGCTTTCGTTGGGCATGGAACCTGGGAGCTACCTGCAAGGTTGCAGTTCACGTACCGAGAAGCACTCTCCAGCCAACATGCCCAACGTCCAGCAACAGCTCCCAAAGCGAAGGAGCCAGGACCCAAAGACCTAGCTGGCCTGAAGGGGCCCCAAGGGGCCCCCAAGCAGCCCCTCTCCATTTGGGTCTGGGGGCTTTCCTTGGGCTGGGAACCTGGGAGCTACCTGCAAGGTTGCAGTTCGCGGCCCGAGAAGCACTCTCTGGCCAACATGCCCAACGTCCAGCAACAGCTCCCAAACCGAAGGAGCCAGGACCCAAAGACCTAGCTGGCCTGAAGGGTCCCCAGGGGGCACCCAAGCAGCCCCTCTCAATTTGGGTTCTGGGGCTTTCGTTAGGCATGTAATCTGGGAGGTACCTGCAAGGTTGCAGTTCGCAGCCTGAGAAGCACTCTCCGGCCAACATGCCCAACGTCCAGCAACAGCTCCCAAACCGAAGGAGCCAGGACCCAAAGACCGAGCTGGCCTGAAGGGCTCCCAGGGGGCCCCCAAGCAGCTCCTCTCAATTTGGATCTGGGGGCTTTCGTTGGGACTGGGATCTGGGAGGTACCTGCAAGGTTGCAGTTCGCACCCGAGAAGCACTCTCCGGTCAACATGCCCAACGTCCAGCAACAGCTCCCAAACCGAAGGAGCCAGGACCCAAAGAAATAGCTGGCCTGAAGGGCCCCCAGGGGGCCCCCAAGCAGCCCCTCTCCATTTGGGTCTGGGGGTTTTCGTTGGGCATGGAACCTGGGAGGTGCCTGCAAGGTTGCAGTTCGCGGCCCGAGAAGTACTCTCCGGCCATCATGACCAACGTCCACCAACAGCTCCCAAACCGAAGGAGCCAGGACCCAAAGACCTAGCTGGCCTGAAGGGCCCCCAGGGGGCCCCCAAACAGCCCCTCTCCATTTGGGTCTGGGGGCTTTCGTTGGGCCGGGAACCTGGGAGCTACCTGCAAGGTTGCAGTTCGCGGCCCGAGAAGCTCTCTCCGGTCAACATGCCCAACTGCAGAAACAGCTCCCAAACCGAAGGAGCCAGGACCCAAAGACCTAGCTGGCCTGAAGGGGCCCCAAGGGGCCCCCAAGCAGCCCCTCTCAATTTGGGTCTGGGGGCTTTCGTTGGGCCGGGAACCTGGGAGCTACCTGCAAGGTTGCAGTTCACGTACCGAGAAACACTCTCTGGCCAACTTGCCCAACGTCCAGCAACAGCTCCCAAACCGAAGGAGCCAGGACCCAAAGACCTAGCTGGCCTGAAGTGGCCCCAGGGGGCCCCCAAACAGCCCCTCTCCATTTGGGTCTGGGGGCTTTCGTTGGGTCGGGAACCTGGGAGCTACCTGCAAGGTTGCAGTTCGCGGCCCGAGAAGCACTCTCCGGCCAACATGCCCAACTGCAGCAACAGCTCCCAAAGCGAAGGAGCCAGGACCCAAAGACCTAGCTGGCCTGAAGGGGCCCCAAGGGGCCCCCAAACAGCCCCTCTCAATTTTGGTCTGGGGGCTTTCGTTGGGTCGGGAACCTGGGAGCTACCTGCAAGGTTGCAGTTCGCGGCCCGAGAAGCACTCTCCGGCCAACATGCCCAACTGCAGCAACAGCTCCCAAAGCGAAGGAGCCAGGACCCAAAGACCTAGCTGGCCTGAAGGGCCCCCAGGGGGCCCCCAGGCAGCCCCTCTCCATTTGGGTCTGGGGGATTTCCTTGGGCCGGGAACCTGGGATGTACCTGCAAGGTTGCAGTTCACGGCCTGAGAACCACTCTCCGGCCAACATGCCCAACGTCCAGCAACAGCTCCCAAACCAAAGGAGCCAGGACCCAAAGACCTAGCTGGCCTGAAGGGGCCCCAGTGGGCACCCAAGCAGCCCCTCTCCATTTGGGTCTGGGGTCTTTCGTTGGGCATGGAACCTGGGAGCTACCTGCAAGGTTGTAGTTCGCGGCCCGAGAAGCACTCTCCGGCCAACATGCCCAACGTCCAGCAACAGCTCCCAAACCGAAGGAGCCAGGACCCAAAGACCTAGCTGGTCTAAAGGGCCCCCAGGGGGCACCCAAGCAGCCCCTCTCCATTTGGGTCTGGGGGCTTTCCTTGGGCCGGGAACCTGGGAGCTACCCGCAAGGTTGCAGTTCGCCGCCCGAGAAGCACTCTCCGGCCAACATGCCCAATGTCCAGCAACAGCTCCCAAACCGAAGGAGCCAGGACCCAAAGACCTAGCTGGCCTGAAGGGCCCCCAGGGGGCCCCCAAGCAGCCCCTCTCCATTTGGGTCTGGGGGCTTTCGTTGGGCCGGGGACATGGGAGGTACCTGCAAGGTTGCAGTTCGCGGCCCGAGAAGCTCTCTCCGGTCAACATGCCCAACTGCAGCAACAGCTCCCAAAGCGAAGGAGCCAGGACCCAAAGACCTAGCTGGCCTGAAGGGGCCCCAAGGGGCCCCCAAGCAGCCCCTCTCAATTTGGGTCTGGGGGCTTTCGTTGGGCCGGGAACCTGGGAGCTAACTGCAAGGTTGCAGTTCACGTACCGAGAAACTCTCCGGCCAACTTGCCCAACGTCCAGCAACAGCTCCCAAACCGAAGGAGCCAGGACCCAAAGACCTAGCTGGCCTGAAGGGGCCCCAGGGGGCCCCCAAACAGCCCCTCTCCATTTGGGTCTGGGGGCTTTCGTTGGGTCGGGAACCTGGGAGGTACCTGCAAGGTTGCAGTTCGCGGCCCGAGAAGCACTCTCCGGCCAACATGCCCAACTGCAGCAACAGCTCCCAAAGCGAAGGAGCCAGGACCCAAAGACCTAGCTGGCCTGAAGGGGCCCCAAGGGGCCCCCAAACAGCCCCTCTCCATTTGGGTCTGGGGGCTTTCGTTGGGTCGGGAACCTGGGAGCTACCTGCAAGGTTGCAGTTCGCGGCCCGAGAAGCACTCTCCGGCCAACATGCCCAACTGCAGCAACAGCTCCCAAACCGAAGGAGCCAGGACCCAAAGACCTAGCTGGCCTGAAGGGGCCCCAAGGGGCCCCCAAACAGCCCCACTTCATTTGGGTCTGGGGGCTTTCGTTGGGCATGGAACCTGGGAGCTACCTGCAAGGTTGCAGTTCACGTACCGAGAAGCACTCTCTGGCCAACATGACCAACGTCCAGCAACAGCTCCCAAACCGAAGGAGACAGGACCCAAAGACCTAGCTGGCCTGAAGGGGCCCCAAGGGGCCCCCAAGCAGCCCCTCTCCATTTGGGTCTGGGGGCTTTCCTTGGGCTGGGATCCTGGGAGATACCTGCAAGGTTGCAGTTCGCGGCCCGAGAAGCACTCTCTGGCCAACATGCCCAACGTCCAGCAACAGCTCCCAAACCGAAGGAGCCAGGACCCAAAGACCTAGCTGGCCTGAAGGGCCCCCAGGGGGCACCCAAGCAGCCCCTCTCCATTTGGGTCTGGGGGCTTTCGTTGGGCATGGAACCTGGGAGGTACCTGCAAGGTTGCAGTTCGCAGCCCGAGAAGCACTCTCCGGCCAACATGCCCAACTGCAGCAACAGCTCCCAAACCGAAGGAGCCAGGACCCAAAGAAATAGCTGGACTGAAGGGCCCCCAGGGGGCACCCAAACAGCCCCTCTCCATTTGGGTCTGGGGGTTTTCGTTGGGCCGGGAACCTGGGAGGTGCCTGCAAGGTTGCAGTTCGCGGCCCGAGAAGCACTCTCCGGCCATCATGACCAACGTCCACCAACAGCTCCCAAACCGAAGGAGCCAGGACCCAAAGACCTAGCTGGCCTGAAGGGCCCCCAGGGGGACCCCAAACAGCCCCTCTCCATTTGGGTCTGGGGGCTTTCGTTGGGCCGGGAACCTGGGAGGTACCTGCAAGGTTGCAGTTCGCGGCCCGAGAAGCACTCTCCGGCCAACATGCCCAACTGCAGCAACAGCTCCCAAACCGAAGGAGCCAGGACCCAAAGACCTAGCTGGCCTGAAGGGCCCCCAGGGGGCCCCCAAGCAGCCCCTCTCCATTTGGGTCTGGGGGCTTTCGTTGGGCCGGGAACCTGGGAGGTACCTGCAAGGTTGCAGTTCGCGGCCCGAGAAGCACTCTCCGGCCAACATGCCCAACTGCAGCAACAGCTCCCAAACCGAAGGAGCCAGGACCCAAAGACCTAGCTGGCCTGAAGGGGCCCCAAGGGGCCCCCAAGCAGCCCCTCTCCATTTGGGTCTGGGGGCTTTCCTTGAGCCGGGAACCTTGGAGGTACCTGCAAGGTTGCAGTTCACGGCCCGAGAAGCACTCTCCGGCCAACATGTCCAACGTCCAGCAACTGCTCCCAAACCGAAGGAGCCAGGACCCAAAGACCTAGCTGGTCTAAAGGGGCCCCAGGGGGCACCCAAGCAGCCCCTCTCCATTTGGGTCTGGGGGCTTTCCTTGGGCCGGGAACCTGGGAGCTACCCGCAAGGTTGCAGTTCGCCGCCCGAGAAGCACTCTCCGGCCAACATGCCCAATGTCCAGCAACAGCTCCCAAACCGAAGGAGCCAGGACCCAAAGACCTAGCTGGCCTGAAGGGGCCCCAGGGGGCCCCCAAGCAGCCCCTCTCCATTTGGGTCTGGGGGCTTTCGTTGGGCCGGGGACATGGGAGGTACCTGCAAGGTTGCAGTTCGCGGCCCGAGAAGCTCTCTCCGGTCAACATGCCCAACTGCAGCAACAGCTCCCAAAGCGAAGGAGCCAGGACCCAAAGACCTAGCTGGCCTGAAGGGGCCCCAAGGGGCCCCCAAGCAGCCCCTCTCCATTTGGGTCTGGGGGCTTTCGTTGGGCCGGGAACCTGGGAGCTACCTGCAAGGTTGCAGTTCACGTACCGAGAAACTCTCCGGCCAACTTGCCCAACGTCCAGCAACAGCTCCCAAACCGAAGGAGCCAGGACCCAAAGACCTAGCTGGCCTGAAGGGGCCCCAGGGGGCCCCCAAACAGCCCCTCTCCATTTGGGTCTGGGGGCTTTCGTTGGGTCGGGAACCTGGGAGCTACCTGCAAGTTTGCAGTTCGCGGCCCGAGAAGCACTCTCCGGCCAACATGCCCAACTGCAGCAACAGCTCCCAAAGCGAAGGAGCCAGGACCCAAAGACCTAGCTGGCCTGAAGGGGCCCCAAGGGGCCCCCAAACAGCCCCTCTCCATTTGGGTCTGGGGGCTTTCGTTGGGTCGGGAACCTGGGAGCTACCTGCAAGGTTGCAGTTCGCGGCCCGAGAAGCACTCTCCGGCCAACATGCCCAACTGCAGCAACAGCTCCCAAACCGAAGGAGCCAGGACCCAAAGACCTAGCTGGCCTGAAGGGGCCCCAAGGGGCCCCCAAACAGCCCCACTTCATTTGGGTCTGGGGGCTTTCGTTGGGCATGGAACCTGGGAGCTACCTGCAAGGTTGCAGTTCACGTACCGAGAAGCACTCTCTGGCCAACATGCCCAACGTCCAGCAACAGCTCCCAAACCGAAGGAGACAGGACCCAAAGACCTAGCTGGCCTGAAGGGGCCCCAAGGGGCCCCCAAGCAGCCCCTCTCCATTTGGGTCTGGGGGCTTTCCTTGGGCTGGGATCCTGGGAGCTACCTGCAAGGTTGCAGTTCGCGGCCCGAGAAGCACTCTCTGGCCAACATGCCCAACGTCCAGCAACAGCTCCCAAACCGAAGGAGCCAGGACCCAAAGACCTAGCTGGCCTGAAGGGCCCCCAGGGGGCACCCAAGCAGCCCCTCTCAATTTGGGTTCTGGGGCTATCGTTGGGCATGATATCTGGGAGGTACCTGCAAGGTTGCAGTTCACGGCCCGAGAAGCACTCTCCGGCCAACATGCCCAACGTCCAGCAACAGCTCCCAAACCGAAGGAGCCAGGACCCAAAGACCTAGCTGGCCTGAAGGGCCCCCAGGGGGCACCCAAGCAGCCCCTCTCCATTTGGGTCTGGGGGCTTTCGTTGGGCATGGAACCTGGGAGGTACCTGCAAGGTTGCAGTTCGCAGCCCGAGAAGCACTCTCCGGCCAACATGCCCAACTGCAGCAACAGCTCCCAAACCGAAGGAGCCAGGACCCAAAGAAATAGCTGGACTGAAGGGCCCCCAGGGGGCACCCAAACAGCCCCTCTCCATTTGGGTCTGGGGGTTTTCGTTGGGCCGGGAACCTGGGAGGTGCCTGCAAGGTTGCAGTTCGCGGCCCGAGAAGCACTCTCCGGCCATCATGACCAACGTCCACCAACAGCTCCCAAACCGAAGGAGCCAGGACCCAAAGACCTAGCTGGCCTGAAGGGCCCCCAGGGGGACCCCAAACAGCCCCTCTCCATTTGGGTCTGGGGGCTTTCGTTGGGCCGGGAACCTGGGAGGTACCTGCAAGGTTGCAGTTCGCGGCCCGAGAAGCACTCTCCGGCCAACATGCCCAACTGCAGCAACAGCTCCCAAACCGAAGGAGCCAGGACCCAAAGACCTAGCTGGCCTGAAGGGCCCCCAGGGGGCCCCCAAGCAGCCCCTCTCCATTTGGGTCTGGGGGCTTTCGTTGGGCCGGGAACCTGGGAGGTACCTGCAAGGTTGCAGTTCACGGCCCGAGAAGCACTCTCCGGCCAACATGCCCAACTGCAGCAACAGCTCCCAAACCGAAGGAGCCAGGACCCAAAGACCTAGCTGGCCTGAAGGGGCCCCAAGGGGCCCCCAAGCAGCCCCTCTCTATTTGGGTCTGGGGGCTTTCCTTGAGCCGGGAACCTTGGAGGTACCTGCAAGGTTGCAGTTCACGGCCCGAGAAGCACTCTCCGGCCAACATGTCCAACGTCCAGCAACAGCTCCCAAACCGAAGGAGCCAGGACCCAAAGACCTAGCTGGCCTGAAGGGGCCCCAAGGGGGCCCCCAAACAGCCCCTCTCCATTTGGGTCTGGGGGCTTTCGTTGGGCTGGGAACCTGAGAGCTACCTGCAAGGTTGTAGTTCACGGCCCGAGAAGCACTCTCCAGCCAACATGCCCAACGTCCAGCAACAGCTCCCAAACCGAAGGAGCCAGGACCCAAAGACCTAGCTGGCCTAAAGGGGCCCCAGTGGGCCCCCAAGCAGCCCCTCTCCATTTGGGTCTGGGGGCTTTCCTTGGGCCGGGAACCTGGGAGCTACCCGCAAGGTTGCAGTTCGCGGCCCGAGAAGCACTCTCCGGCCAACATGCCCAACTGCAGCAACAGCTCCCAAACCGAAGGAGCCAGGACCCAAAGACCTAGCTGGCCTGAAGGGGCCCCAGGGGGCCCCCAAGCAGCCCCTCTCCATTTGGGTCTGGGGCTTTCGTTGGGCCGGGGACATGGGAGGTACCTGCAAGGTTGCAGTTCGCGGCCCGAGAAGCTCTCTCCGGTCAACATGCCCAACTGCAGAAACAGCTCCCAAACCGAAGGAGCCAGGACCCAAAGACCTAGCTGGCCTGAAGGGGCCCCAAGGGGCCCCCAAACAGACCCTCTCCATTTGGGTCTGGGGGCTTTCGTTGGGTCGGGAACCTGGGAGCTACCTGCAAGGTTGCAGTTCGCGGCCCGAGAAGCACTCTCCGGCCAACATGCCCAACTGCAGCAACAGCTCCCAAACCGAAGGAGCCAGGACCCAAAGACCTATCTGGCCTAAAGGGGCCCCAAGGGGCCCCCAAACAGACCCACTTCATTTGGGTCTGGGGGCTTTCGTTGGGCATGGAACCTGGGAGCTACCTGCAAGGTTGCAGTACCCGTACCGAGAAGCACTCTCCGGCCAACATGCCCAACGTCCAGCAACAGCTCCCAAAGCGAAGGAGCCAGGACCCAAAGACCTAGCTGGCCTGAAGGGGCCCCAAGGGGCCCCCAAGCAGCCCCTCTCCATTTGGGTCTGGGGGCTTTCCTTGGGCTGGGAACCTGGGAGCTACCTGCAGGGTTGCAGTTCGCGGCCCGAGAAGCACTCTCTGGCCAACATGCCCAACGTCCAGCAACAGCTCCCAAACCGAAGGAGCCAGGACCCAAAGACCTAGCTGGCCTGAAGGGCCCCCAGGGGGCACCCAAGCAGCCCCTCTCAATTTGGGTTCTGGGGCTTTCGTTGGGCATGGAATCTGGGAGGTACCTGCAAGGTTGCAGTTCACGGCCCGAGAAGCACTCTCCGGCCAACATGCCCAACGTCCAGCAACAGCTCCCAAACCGAAGGAGCCAGGACCCAAAGACCTAGCTGGCCTGAAGGGGCCCCAGGAGACCCCAAACAGCCCCTCTCCATTTGGGTCTGGGGCCTTTCGTTGGGCCGGGAACCTGTGAGCTACCTGCAAGGTTGCAGTTCGCAGCCCGAGAAGCACTCTCCGGCCAACATGCCCAACGTCCAGCAACAGCTCCCAAACCGAAGGAGCCAGGACCCAAAGACCTAGCTGGCCTGAAGGGGCCCCAAGGGGCCCCCAAACAGCCCCTCTCCATTTGGGTCTGGGGGCTTTCGTTGGGCCGGGAACCTGGGAGCTACCTGCAAGGTTGCAGTTCGCGGCCCGAGAAGCACTCTCCGGCCAACATGCCCAACTGCAGCAACAGCTCCCAAACCGAAGGAGCCAGGACCCAAAGACCTAGCTGGCCTGAAGGGCCCCCAGGGGGCCCCCAAACAGCCCCTCTCAATTTTGCTCTGGGGGCTTTCGTTGGGCTTGGGACATGGGAGGTACCTGCAAGGTTGCAGTTCGCAGCCCGAGAAGCACTCTCCGGTCAACATGCCCAACGTCCAGCAACAGCTCCCAAACCGAAGGAGCCAGGACCCAAAGACGTAGCTGGCCTGAAGGGCCCCCAGGGGGCCCCCAAACAGCCCCTCTCAATTTTGCTCTGGGGGCTTTCGTTGGGCCGGGAACCTGGGAGGTACCTGCAAGGTTGCAGTTCGCGGCCCGAGAAGCACTCTCCGGTCAACATGCCCAACTGCAGCAACAGCACCCAAACCGAAGGAGCCAGGACACAAAGACCTAGCTGGCCTGAAGAGTCCCCAGGGGGCCCCCAAGCAGCCCCTCTCCATTTGGGTCTGGGGGCTTTCCTTGGGCCGGGAACCTGGGAGCTACCTGCAAGGTTGCAGTTCACGGCCCGAGAAGCACTCTCCGGCCAACATGTCCAACGTCCAGCAACAGCTCCCAAACCGAAGGAGCCAGGACCCAAAGACCTAGCTGGCCTGAAGGGGCCCCAAGGGGGCTCCCAAACAGCCCCTCTCCATTTGGGTCTGGGGGTTTCGTTGGGCCTGTGACCTGGGAGCTACCTGCAAGGTTGCAGTTCGCGGCCCGAGAAGCACTCTCCGGCCAACATGCCCAACTGCAGCAACAGCTCCCAAACCGAAGGAGCCAGGACCCAAAGACCTAGCTGGCCTGAAGGGCCCCCAGGGGGCCCCCAGGCAGCCCCTCTCAATTTGGGTCTGGGGGCTTTCGTTGGGCATGGAACCTGGGAGCTACCCGCAAGGTTGCAGTTCACGGCCTGAGAACCACTCTCCGGCCAACATGCCCAACGTCCAGCAACAGCTCCCAAACCAAAGGAGCCAGGACCCAAAGACCTAGCTGGCCTGAAGGGGCCCCAGGGGGCCCCCAAGCAGCCCCTCTCCATTTAGGTCTGGGGGCTTTCGTTGGGCTGGGAACCTGAGAGCTACCTGCAAGGTTGCAGTTTGCAGCCCGAGAAGCACTCTCTGGCCAACATGCCCAACGTGCAGCAACAGCTCCCAAAGCGAAGGAGCCAGGACCCAAAGACGTAGCTGGCCTGAAGGGCCCCCAGGGGGCCCCCAAACAGCCCCTCTCAATTTGGGTCTGGGGGCTTTCGTTGGGCCGGGGATCTGGGAGGTACCTGAAAGGTTGCAGTTCGCGGCCCGAGAAGCACTCTCCGGCCAACATGCCCAATGTCCAGCAACAGCTCCCAAACCGAAGGAGCCAGGACCCAAAGACCTAGCTGGCCTGAAGGGCCCCCAGGGGGCCCCCAAGCAGCCCCTCTCCATTTGGGTCTGGGGGCATTCGTTGGGCCGGGGACCTGGGAGCTACCTGCAAGGTTGCAGTTCGCAGCCCGAGAAGCTCTCTCCGGTCAACATGCCCAACTGCAGAAACAGCTCCCAAACCGAAGGAGCCAGGACCCAAAGACCTAGCTGGCCTGAAGGGGCCCCAAGGGGCCCCCAAGCAGCCCCTCTCAATTTGGGTCTGGGGGCTTTTGTTTGGCCTGGGACCTGGGAGGTATCTGCAAGGTTGCAGTTCGCAGCCCGAGAAGCACTCTCCGGCCAACATGCCAAACGTCCAGCAACAGCTCCCAAACCGAAGGAGCAAGGACCCAAAGACCTAGCTGGCCTGAAGAGTCTCCACGGGGCCACCAAACAGCCCCTCTCAATTTGGGACTGGGAGCTTTCGTTGGCCCGGGAACCTGGGAGCTACCTGCAAGGTTGCAGTTCGCGGCCCGAGAAGCACTCTCCGGCCATCATGCCCAACTGCAGCAACAGCTCCCAAACCGAAGGAGCCAGTACCCAAAGACCTAGCTGGCCTGAAGGGCCCCCAGGGGTCCCCCAGGCAGCCCCTCTCAATTTGGGTCTGGGGGCTTTCCTTGGGCCGGGAACCTGGGATGTACCTGCAAGGTTGCAGTTCACGGCCTGAGAACCACTCTCCGGCCAACATGCCCAACGTCCAGCAACAGCTCCCAAACCAAAGGAGCCAGGACCCAAAGACCTAGCTGGCCTGAAGGGGCCCCAGGGGGCCCCCAAGCAGCCCCTCTCCATTTAGGTCTGGGGGCTTTCGTTGGGCTGGGAACCTGAGAGGTACCTGCAAGGTTGCAGTTCGCAGCCCGAGAAGCACTCTCTGGCCAACATGCCCAACGTCCAGCAACAGCTCCCAAACCGAAGGAGCCAGGACCCAAAGACCTAGCTGGCCTGAAGGGCCCCCAGGGGGCCCCCAAACAGCCCCTCTCAATTTGGGTCTGGGGGCTTTCGTTGGGCCGGGGATCTGGGAGGTACCTGAAAGGTTGCAGTTCGCGGCCCGAGAAGCACTCTCCGGCCAACATGCCCAATGTCCAGCAACAGCTCCCAAACCGAAGGAGCCAGTACCCAAAGACCTAGCTGGCCTGAAGGGCCCCCAGGGGGCCCCCAAACTGCCCCTCTCCATTTGGGTCTGGGGGCTTTCGTTGGGCCGGGGACCTGGGAGCTACCTGCAAGGTTACAGTTCGCAGCCCGAGAAGCTCTCTCCGGTCAACATGCCCAACTGCAGAAACAGCTCCCAAACCGAAGGAGCCAGGACCCAAAGACCTAGCTGGCCTGAAGGGGCCCCAAGGGGCCCCCAAGCAGCCCCTCTCAATTTGGGTCTGGGGGCTTTTGTTGGGCCTGGGACCTGAGAGGTATCTGCAAGGTTGCAGTTCGCAGCCCGAGAAGCACTCTCCGGCCAACATGCCCAACGTCCAGCAACAGCTCCCAAACCGAAGGAGCCAGGACCCAAAGACCTAGCTGGCCTGAAGGGGCCCCAAGGGGCCCCCAAGCAGCCCCTCTCAATTTGGGTCTGGGGGCTTTCCTTGGGCCGGGAACCTGGGAGCTACCTGCAAGGTTGCAGTTCACGGCCCGAGAAGCACTCTCCGGCCAACATGCCCAACGTCCAGCAACAGCTCCCAAACCGAAGGAGCCAGGACCCAAAGACCTAGCTGGCCTGAAGGGGCCCCAAGGGGCCCCAAGCAGCCCCTCTCCATTTGGGTCTGGGGGCTTTCCTTGGGCCGGGAACCTGGGAGCTACCTGCAAGGTTGCAGTTCACGGCCCGAGAAGCACTCTCCGGCCAACATGCCCAACTGCAGCAACAGCTCCCAAACCGAAGGAGCCAGGACCCAAAGACCTAGCTGGCCTGAAGGGCCCCCAGGGGGCCCCCAAACAGCCCCTCTCCATTTGGGTCTGGGGGCTTTCGTTGGGCATGGAACCGGTGAGGTACCTGCAAGGTTGCAGTTCGCCGCCTGAGAAGCACTCTCCGGTCAACATGCCCAACTGCAGCAACAGCTCCCAAACCGAAGGAGCCAGGACCCAAAGACCTAGCTGGCCTGAAGGGCCCCCAGGGGGCCCCCAAGCAGCCCCTCTCCATTTGGGTCTGGGGGCTTTCCTTGGGCCGGGAACCTGGGAGCTACCCGCAAGGTTGCAGTTCGCCGCCTGAGAAGCACTCTCCGGCCAACATGCCCAATGTCCAGCAACAGCTCCCAAACCGAAGGAGCCAGGACCCAAAGACCTAGCTGGCCTGAAGGGGCCCCAGGGGGCCCCCAAGCAGCCCCTCTCCATTTGGGTCTGGGGGCTTTCGTTGGGCCGGGGACATGGGAGGTACCTGCAAGGTTGCAGTTCGCGGCCCGAGAAGCTCTCTCCGGTCAACATGCACAAATGCAGAAACAGCTCCGAAACCGAAGGAGCCAGGACCCAAAGACCTAGCTGGCCTGAAGGGGCCCCCAGGGGGCCCCCAAGCAGCCCCTCTCAATTTGGGTCTGGGGGCTTTCGTTGGGCCGGGAACCTGAGAGCTACCTGCAAGGTTGCAGTTCACGTACCGAGAAACACTCTCTGGCCAACTTGCCCAACGTCCAGCAACAGCTCCCAAACCGAAGGAGCCAGGACCCAAAGACCTAGCTGGCCTGAAGGGGCCCCAGGGGGCCCCCAAACAGCCCCTCTCCATTTGGGTCTGGGGGCTTTCGTTGGGTCGGGAACCTGGGAGCTACCTGCAAGGTTGCAGTTCGCGGCCCGAGAAGCACTCTCCGGCCAACATGCCCAACTGCAGCAACAGCTCCCAAAGCGAAGGAGCCAGGACCCAAAGACCTAGCTGGCCTGAAGGGGCCCCAAGGGGCCCCCAAACAGCCCCTCTCCATTTGGGTCTGGGGGCTTCCGTTGGGTCGGGAACCTGGGAGCTACCTGCAAGGTTGCAGTTCGCGGCCCAAGAAGCACTCTCCGGCCAACATGCCCAACTGCAGCAACAGCTCCCAAACCGAAGGAGCCAGGACCCAAAGACCTAGCTGGCCTGAAGGGGCCCCAAGGGGCCCCCAAACAGCCCCACTTCATTTGGGTCTGGGGGCTTTCGTTGGGCATGGAACCTGGGAGGTACCTGCAAGGTTGCAGTTCACGTACCGAGAAGCACTCTCCAGCCAACATGCCCAACGTCCAGCAACAGCTCCCAAACCGAAGGAGCCAGGACCCAAAGACCTAGCTGGCCTGAAGGGGCCCCAAGGGGCCCCCAAGCAGCCCCTCTCCATTTGGGTCTGGGGGCTTTCCTTGGGCTGGGAACCTGGGAGCTACCTGCAAGGTTGCAGTTCACGGCCCGAGAAGCACTCTCTGGCCAACATGCCCAACGTCCAGCAACAGCTCCCAAACCGAAGGAGCCAGGACCCAAAGACCTAGCTGGCCTGAAGGGTCCCCAGGGGGCACCCAAGCAGCCCCTCTCAATTTGGGTTCTGGGGCTTTCGTTGGGCATGTAATCTGGGAGGTACCTGCAAGGTTGCAGTTCGCAGCCCGAGAAGCACTCTCCGGCCAACATGCCCAACGTCCAGCAACAGCTCCCAAACCGAAGGAGCCAGGACCCAAAGACCTAGCTGGCCTGAAGGGCCCCCAGGGGGCCCCCAAGCAGCTCCTCTCAATTTGGATCTGGGGGCTTTCGTTGGGCCTGGGATCTGGGAGGTACCTGCAAGGTTGCAGTTCGCACCCGAGAAGCACTCTCCGGTCAACATGCCCAACGTCCAGCAACAGCTCCCAAACCGAAGGAGCCAGGACCCAAAGAAATAGCTGGCCTGAAGGGCCCCCAGGGGGCCCCCAAGCAGCCCCTCTCCATTTGGGTCTGGGGGTTTTCGTTGGGCATGGAACCTGGGAGGTGCCTGCAAGGTTGCAGTTCGCGGCCCGAGAAGCACTCTCCGGCCATCATGACCAACGTCCACCAACAGCTCCCAAACCGAAGGAGCCAGGACCCAAAGACCTAGCTGGCCTGAAGGGCCCCCAGGGGGCCCCCAAACAGCCCCTCTCCATTTGGGTCTGGGGGCTTTCGTTGGGCCGGGAACCTGGGAGCTACCTGCAAGGTTGCAGTTCGCGGCCCGAGAAGCTCTCTCCGGTCAACATGCCCAACTGCAGCAACAGCTCCCAAACCGAAGGAGCCAGGACCCAAAGACCTAGCTGGCCTGAAGGGGCCCCAAGGGGCCCCCAAGCAGCCCCTCTCAATTTGGGTCTGGGGGCTTTCGTTGGGCCGGGAACCTGGGAGCTACCTGCAAGGTTGCAGTTCACGTACCGAGAAACACTCTCTGGCCAACTTGCCCAACGTCCAGCAACAGCTCCCAAACCGAAGGAGCCAGGACCCAAAGACCTAGCTGGCCTGAAGTGGCCCCAGGGGGCCCCCAAACAGCCCCTCTCCATTTGGGTCTGGGGGCTTTCGTTGGGTCGGGAACCTGGGAGCTACCTGCAAGGTTGCAGTTCGCGGCCCGAGAAGCACTCTCCGGTCAACATGCCCAACTGCAGCAACAGCTCCCAAAGCGAAGGAGCCAGGACCCAAAGACCTAGCTGGCCTGAAGGGGCCCCAAGGGGCCCCCAAACAGCCCCTCTCAATTTTGGTCTGGGGGCTTTCGTTGGGTCGGGAACCTGGGAGCTACCTGCAAGGTTGCAGTTCGCGGCCCGAGAAGCACTCTCCGGCCAACATGCCCAACTGCAGCAACAGCTCCCAAAGCGAAGGAGCCAGGACCCAAAGACCTAGCTGGCCTGAAGGGCCCCCAGGGGGCCCCCAGGCAGCCCCTCTCCATTTGGGTCTGGGGGATTTCCTTGGGCCGGGAACCTGGGATGTACCTGCAAGGTTGCAGTTCACGGCCTGAGAACCACTCTCCGGCCAACATGCCCAACGTCCAGCAACAGCTCCCAAACCGAAGGAGCCAGGACCCAAAGACCTAGCTGGCCTGAAGGGGCCCCAGTGGGCACCCAAGCAGCCCCTCTCCATTTGGGTCTGGGGGCTTTCGTTGGGCATGGAACCTGGGAGCTACCTGCAAGGTTGTAGTTCGCGGCCCGAGAAGCACTCTCCGGCCAACATGCCCAACGTCCAGCAACAGCTCCCAAACCGAAGGAGCCAGGACCCAAAGACCTAGCTGGTCTAAAGGGGCCCCAGGGGGCACCCAAGCAGCCCCTCTCCATTTGGGTCTGGGGGCTTTCCTTGGGCCGGGAACCTGGGAGCTACCCGCAAGGTTGCAGTTCGCCGCCCGAGAATCACTCTCCGGCCAACATGCCCAATGTCCAGCAACAGCTCCCAAACCGAAGGAGCCAGGACCCAAAGACCTAGCTGGCCTGAAGGGCCCCCAGGGGGCCCCCAAGCAGCCCCTCTCCATTTGGGTCTGGGGGCTTTCGTTGGGCCGGGAACCTGGGAGCTACCTGCAAGGTTGCAGTTCGCGGCCCGAGAAGCTCTCTCCGGTCAACATGCCCAACTGCAGCAACAGCTCCCAAACCGAAGGAGCCAGGACCCAAAGACCTAGCTGGCCTGAAGGGGCCCCAAGGGGCCCCCAAGCAGCCCCTCTCAATTTGGGTCTGGGGGCTTTCGTTGGGCCGGGAACCTGGGAGCTAACTGCAAGGTTGCAGTTCACGTACCGAGAAACTCTCCGGCCAACTTGCCCAACGTCCAGCAACAGCTCCCAAACCGAAGGAGCCAGGACCCAAAGACCTAGCTGGCCTGAAGGGGCCCCAGGGGGCCCCCAAACAGCCCCTCTCCATTTGGGTCTGGGGGCTTTCGTTGGGTCGGGAACCTGGGAGCTACCTGCAAGTTTGCAGTTCGCGGCCCGAGAAGCACTCTCCGGCCAACATGCCCAACTGCAGCAACAGCTCCCAAAGCGAAGGAGCCAGGACCCAAAGACCTAGCTGGCCTGAAGGGGCCCCAAGGGGCCCCCAAACAGCCCCTCTCCATTTGGGTCTGGGGGCTTTCGTTGGGTCGGGAACCTGGGAGCTACCTGCAAGGTTGCAGTTCGCGGCCCGAGAAGCACTCTCCGGCCAACATGCCCAACTGCAGCAACAGCTCCCAAACCGAAGGAGCCAGGACCCAAAGACCTAGCTGGCCTGAAGGGGCCCCAAGGGGCCCCCAAACAGCCCCACTTCATTTGGGTCTGGGGGCTTTCGTTGGGCATGGAACCTGGGAGCTACCTGCAAGGTTGCAGTTCACGGCTCGAGAAGCACTCTCTGGCCAACATGCCCAACGTCCAGCAACAGCTCCCAAACCGAAGGAGACAGGACCCAAAGACCTAGCTGGCCTGAAGGGGCCCCAAGGGGCCCCCAAGCAGCCCCTCTCCATTTGGGTCTGGGGGCTTTCCTTGGGCTGGGATCCTGGGAGCTACCTGCAAGGTTGCAGTTCGCGGCCCGAGAAGCACTCTCTGGCCAACATGCCCAACGTCCAGCAACAGCTCCCAAACCGAAGGAGCCAGGACCCAAAGACCTAGCTGGCCTGAAGGGCCCCCAGGGGGCCCCCAAGCAGCCCCTCTCAATTTGGGTTCTGGGGCTATCGTTGGGCATGATATCTGGGAGGTACCTGCAAGGTTGCAGTTCACGGCCCGAGAAGCACTCTCCGGACAACATGCCCAACGTCCAGCAACAGCTCCCAAACCGAAGGAGCCAGGACCCAAAGACCTAGCTGGCCTGAAGGGCCCCCAGGGGGCACCCAAGCAGCCCCTCTCCATTTGGGTCTGGGGGCTTTCGTTGGGCATGGAACCTGGGAGGTACCTGCAAGGTTGCAGTTCGCAGCCCGAGAAGCACTCTCCGGCCAACATGCCCAACTGCAGCAACAGCTCCCAAACCGAAGGAGCCAGGACCCAAAGAAATAGCTGGACTGAAGGGCCCCCAGGGGGCACCCAAACAGCCCCTCTCCATTTGGGTCTGGGGGTTTTCGTTGGGCCGGGAACCTGGGAGGTGCCTGCAAGGTTGCAGTTCGCGGCCCGAGAAGCACTCTCCGGCCATCATGACCAACGTCCACCAACAGCTCCCAAACCGAAGGAGCCAGGACCCAAAGACCTAGCTGGCCTGAAGGGCCCCCAGGGGGACCCCAAACAGCCCCTCTCCATTTGGGTCTGGGGGCTTTCGTTGGGCCGGGAACCTGGGAGGTACCTGCAAGGTTGCAGTTCGCGGCCCGAGAAGCACTCTCCGGCCAACATGCCCAACTGCAGCAACAGCTCCCAAACCGAAGGAGCCAGGACCCAAAGACCTAGCTGGCCTGAAGGGCCCCCAGGGGGCCCCCAAGCAGCCCCTCTCCATTTGGGTCTGGGGGCTTTCGTTGGGCCGGGAACCTGGGAGCTACCTGCAAGGTTGCAGTTCGCGGCCCGAGAAGCACTCTCCGGCCAACATGCCCAACTGCAGCAACAGCTCCCAAACCGAAGGAGCCAGGACCCAAAGACCTAGCTGGCCTGAAGGGGCCCCAGTGGGCACCCAAGCAGCCCCTCTCCATTTGGGTCTGGGGGCTTTCGTTGGGCATGGAACCTGGGAGCTACCTGCAAGGTTGTAGTTCGCGGCCCGAGAAGCACTCTCCGGCCAACATGCCCAACGTCCAGCAACAGCTCCCAAACCGAAGGAGCCAGGACCCAAAGACCTAGCTGGTCTAAAGGGGCCCCAGGGGGCACCCAAGCAGCCCCTCTCCATTTGGGTCTGGGGGCTTTCCTTGGGCCGGGAACCTGGGAGCTACCCGCAAGGTTGCAGTTCGCCGCCCGAGAAGCACTCTCCGGCCAACATGCCCAATGTCCAGCAACAGCTCCCAAACCGAAGGAGCCAGGACCCAAAGACCTAGCTGGCCTGAAGGGCCCCCAGGGGGCCCCCAAGCAGCCCCTCTCCATTTGGGTCTGGGGGCTTTCGTTGGGCCGGGAACCTGGGAGGTACCTGCAAGGTTGCAGTTCGCGGCCCGAGAAGCTCTCTCCGGTCAACATGCCCAACTGCAGCAACAGCTCCCAAAGCGAAGGAGCCAGGACCCAAAGACCTAGCTGGCCTGAAGGGCCCCCAAGGGGCCCCCAAGCAGCCCCTCTCAATTTGGGTCTGGGGGCTTTCGTTGGGCCGGGAACCTGGGAGCTAACTGCAAGGTTGCAGTTCACGTACCGAGAAACTCTCCGGCCAACTTGCCCAACGTCCAGCAACAGCTCCCAAACCGAAGGAGCCAGGACCCAAAGACCTAGCTGGCCTGAAGGGGCCCCAGGGGGCCCCCAAACAGCCCCTCTCCATTTGGGTCTGGGGGCTTTCGTTGGGTCGGGAACCTGGGAGCTACCTGCAAGTTTGCAGTTCGCGGCCCGAGAAGCACTCTCCGGCCAACATGCCCAACTGCAGCAACAGCTCCCAAAGCGAAGGAGCCAGGACCCAAAGACCTAGCTGGCCTGAAGGGGCCCCAAGGGGCCCCCAAACAGCCCCTCTCCATTTGGGTCTGGGGGCTTTCGTTGGGTCGGGAACCTGGGAGCTACCTGCAAGGTTGCAGTTCGCGGCCCGAGAAGCACTCTCCGGCCAACATGCCCAACTGCAGCAACAGCTCCCAAACCGAAGGAGCCAGGACCCAAAGACCTAGCTGGCCTGAAGGGGCCCCAAGGGGCCCCCAAACAGCCCCACTTCATTTGGGTCTGGGGGCTTTCGTTGGGCATGGAACCTGGGAGCTACCTGCAAGGTTGCAGTTCACGGCCCGAGAAGCACTCTCCGGCCAACATGCCCAACGTCCAGCAACAGCTCCCAAACCGAAGGAGACAGGACCCAAAGACCTAGCTGGCCTGAAGGGGCCCCAAGGGGCCCCCAAGCAGCCCCTCTCCATTTGGGTCTGGGGGCTTTCCTTGGGCTGGGATCCTGGGAGCTACCTGCAAGGTTGCAGTTCGCAGCCCGAGAAGCACTCTCTGGCCAACATGCCCAACGTCCAGCAACAGCTCCCAAACCGAAGGAGCCAGGACCCAAAGACCTAGCTGGCCTGAAGGGGCCCCAGTGGGCCCCCAAGCAGCCCCTCTCCATTTGGGTCTGGGGGCTTTCGTTGGGCTGGGAACCTGGGAGCTACCTGCAAGGTTGTAGTTCACGGCCCGAGAAGCACTCTCCGGCCAACATGCCCAACGTCCAGCAACAGCTCCCAAACCGAAGGAGCCAGGACCCAAAGACCTAGCTGGCCTAAAGGGGCCCCAGTGGGCCCCCAAGCAGCCCCTCTCCATTTGGGTCTGGGGGCTTTCCTTGGGCCGGGAACCTGGGAGCTACCCGCAAGGTTGCAGTTCGCCGCCCGAGAAGCACTCTCCGGCCAACATGCCCAACTGCAGAAACAGGTCCCAAACCGAAGGAGCCAGGACCCAAAGACCTAGCTGGCCTGAAGGGGCCCCAGGGGGCACCCAAGCAGCCCCTCTCCATTTGGGTCTGGGGGCTTTCGTTGGGCCGGGGACATGGGAGGTACCTGCAAGGTTGCAGTTCGCGGCCCGAGAAGCTCTCTCCGGTCAACATGCCCAACTGCAGAAACAGCTCCCAAACCGAAGGAGCCAGGACCCAAAGACCTAGCTGGCCTGAAGGGGCCCCAAGGGGCCCCCAAACAGCCCCTCTCAATTTTGGTCTGGGGGCTTTCGTTGGGTCGGGAACCTGGGAGCTACCTGCAAGGTTGCAGTTCGCGGCCCGAGAAGCACTCTCCGGCCAACATGCCCAACTGCAGCAACAGCTCCCAAAGCGAAGGAGCCAGGACCCAAAGACCTAGCTGGCCTGAAGGGCCCCCAGGGGGCCCCCAGGCAGCCCCTCTCCATTTGGGTCTGGGGGATTTCCTTGGGCCGGGAACCTGGGATGTACCTGCAAGGTTGCAGTTCACGGCCTGAGAACCACTCTCCGGCCAACATGCCCAACGTCCAGCAACAGCTCCCAAACCGAAGGAGCCAGGACCCAAAGACCTAGCTGGCCTGAAGGGGCCCCAGTGGGCACCCAAGCAGCCCCTCTCCATTTGGGTCTGGGGGCTTTCGTTGGGCATGGAACCTGGGAGCTACCTGCAAGGTTGTAGTTCGCGGCCCGAGAAGCACTCTCCGGCCAACATGCCCAACGTCCAGCAACAGCTCCCAAACCGAAGGAGCCAGGACCCAAAGACCTAGCTGGTCTAAAGGGGCCCCAGGGGGCACCCAAGCAGCCCCTCTCCATTTGGGTCTGGGGGCTTTCCTTGGGCCGGGAACCTGGGAGATACCCGCAAGGTTGCAGTTCGCCGCCCGAGAAGCACTCTCCGGCCAACATGCCCAATGTCCAGCAACAGCTCCCAAACCGAAGGAGCCAGGACCCAAAGACCTAGCTGGCCTGAAGGGCCCCCAGGGGGCCCCCAAGCAGCCCCTCTCCATTTGGGTCTGGGGGCTTTCGTTGGGCCGGGAACCTGGGAGGTACCTGCAAGGTTGCAGTTCGCGGCCCGAGAAGCTCTCTCCGGTCAACATGCCCAACTGCAGCAACAGCTCCCAAAGCGAAGGAGCCAGGACCCAAAGACCTAGCTGGCCTGAAGGGCCCCCAAGGGGCCCCCAAGCAGCCCCTCTCAATTTGGGTCTGGGGGCTTTCGTTGGGCCGGGAACCTGGGAGCTAACTGCAAGGTTGCAGTTCACGTACCGAGAAACTCTCCGGCCAACTTGCCCAACGTCCAGCAACAGCTCCCAAACCGAAGGAGCCAGGACCCAAAGACCTAGCTGGCCTGAAGGGGCCCCAGGGGGCCCCCAAACAGCCCCTCTCCATTTGGGTCTGGGGGCTTTCGTTGGGTCGGGAACCTGGGAGCTACCTGCAAGTTTGCAGTTCGCGGCCCGAGAAGCACTCTCCGGCCAACATGCCCAACTGCAGCAACAGCTCCCAAAGCGAAGGAGCCAGGACCCAAAGACCTAGCTGGCCTGAAGGGGCCCCAAGGGGCCCCCAAACAGCCCCTCTCCATTTGGGTCTGGGGGCTTTCGTTGGGTCGGGAACCTGGGAGCTACCTGCAAGGTTGCAGTTCGCGGCCCGAGAAGCACTCTCCGGCCAACATGCCCAACTGCAGCAACAGCTCCCAAACCGAAGGAGCCAGGACCCAAAGACCTAGCTGGCCTGAAGGGGCCCCAAGGGGCCCCCAAACAGCCCCACTTCATTTGGGTCTGGGGGCTTTCGTTGGGCATGGAACCTGGGAGCTACCTGCAAGGTTGCAGTTCACGGCCCGAGAAGCACTCTCCGGCCAACATGCCCAACGTCCAGCAACAGCTCCCAAACCGAAGGAGACAGGACCCAAAGACCTAGCTGGCCTGAAGGGGCCCCAAGGGGCCCCCAAGCAGCCCCTCTCCATTTGGGTCTGGGGGCTTTCCTTGGGCTGGGATCCTGGGAGCTACCTGCAAGGTTGCAGTTCACGGCCCGAGAAGCACTCTCTGGCCAACATGCCCAACGTCCAGCAACAGCTCCCAAACCGAAGGAGCCAGGACCCAAAGACCTAGCTGGCCTGAAGGGCCCCCAGGGGGCCCCCAAGCAGCCCCTCTCAATTTGGGTTCTGGGGCTATCGTTGGGCATGATATCTGGGAGGTACCTGCAAGGTTGCAGTTCGCGGCTAGAGAAGCACTCTCCGGCCAACATGCCCAACGTCCAGCAACAGCTCCCAAACCGAAGGAGCCAGGACCCAAAGACCTAGCTGGCCTGAAGGGCCCCCAGGGGGCACCCAAGCAGCCCCTCTCCATTTGGGTCTGGGGGCTTTCGTTGGGCATGGAACCTGGGAGGTACCTGCAAGGTTGCAGTTCGCAGCCCGAGAAGCACTCTCCGGCCAACATGCCCAACTGCAGCAACAGCTCCCAAACCGAAGGAGCCAGGACCCAAAGAAATAGCTGGACTGAAGGGCCCCCAGGGGGCACCCAAACAGCCCCTCTCCATTTGGGTCTGGGGGTTTTCGTTGGGCCGGGAACCTGGGAGGTGCCTGCAAGGTTGCAGTTCGCGGCCCGAGAAGCACTCTCCGGCCATCATGCCCAACTGCAGCAACAGCTCCCAAACCGAAGGAGCCAGGACCCAAAGACCTAGCTGGCCTGAAGGGCCCCCAGGGGGACCCCAAACAGCCCCTCTCCATTTGGGTCTGGGGGCTTTCGTTGGGCCGGGAACCTGGGAGGTACCTGCAAGGTTGCAGTTCGCGGCCCGAGAAGCACTCTCCGGCCAACATGCCCAACTGCAGCAACAGCTCCCAAACCGAAGGAGCCAGGACCCAAAGACCTAGCTGGCCTGAAGGGCCCCCAGGGGGCCCCCAAGCAGCCCCTCTCCATTTGGGTCTGGGGGCTTTCGTTGGGCCGGGAACCTGGGAGCTACCTGCAAGGTTGCAGTTCGCGGCCCGAGAAGCACTCTCCGGCCAACATGCCCAACTGCAGCAACAGCTCCCAAACCGAAGGAGCCAGGACCCAAAGACCTAGCTGGCCTGAAGGGGCCCCAGGGGGCCCCCAAGCAGCCCCTCTCCATTTGGGTCTGGGGGCTTTCCTTGAGCCGGGAACCTTGGAGGTACCTGCAAGGTTGCAGTTCACGGCCCGAGAAGCACTCTCCGGCCAACATGTCCAACGTCCAGCAACAGCTCCCAAACCGAAGGAGCCAGGACCCAAAGACCTAGCTGGCCTGAAGGGGCCCCAAGGGGGCCCCCAAACAGCCCCTCTCCATTTGGGTCTGGGGGCTTTCGTTGGGCTGGGAACCTGGGAGCTACCTGCAAGGTTGCAGTTCGCGGCCCGAGAAGCACTCTCCGGCCAACATGCCCAACTGCAGCAACAGCTCCCAAACCGAAGGAGCCAGGACCCAAAGACCTAGCTGGCCTGAAGGGCCCCCAGGGGGCCCCCAAACAGCCCCTCTCCATTTGGGTCTGGGGGCTTTCGTTGGGCCGGGAACCTGGGAGGTACCTGCAAGGTTGCAGTTCGCGGCCCGAGAAGCACTCTCCGGCCAACATGCCCAACTGCAGCAACAGCTCCCAAACCGAAGGAGCCAGGACCCAAAGACCTAGCTGGCCTGAAGGGCCCCCAGGGGGCCCCCAGGCAGCCCCTCTCAATTTGGGTCTGGGGGATTTCCTTGGGCCGGAACCTGGGATGTACCTGCAAGGTTGCAGTTCACGGCCTGAGAACCACTCTCCGGCCAACATGCCCAACGTCCAGCAACAGCTCCCAAACCGAAGGAGCCAGGACCCAAAGACCTAGCTGGCCTGAAGGGGCCCCAGTGGGCACCCAAGCAGCCCCTCTCCATTTGGGTCTGGGGGCTTTCGTTGGGCCGGGAACCTGGGAGCTACCTGCAAGGTTGTAGTTCACGGCCCGAGAAGCACTCTCCGGCCAACATGCCCAACGTCCAGCAACAGCTCCCAAACCGAAGGAGCCAGGACCCAAAGACCTAGCTGGCCTAAAGGGGCCCCAGTGGGCCCCCAAGCAGCCCCTCTCCATTTGGGTCTGGGGGCTTTCCTTGGGCCGGGAACCTGGGAGCTACCCGCAAGGTTGCAGTTCGCCGCCCGAGAAGCACTCTCCGGCCAACATGCCCAACTGCAGAAACAGCTCCCAAACCGAAGGAGCCAGGACCCAAAGACCTAGCTGGCCTGAAGGGGCCCCAGGGGGCCCCCAAGCAGCCCCTCTCCATTTGGGTCTGGTGGCTTTCGTTGGGCCGGGGACATGGGAGGTACCTGCAAGGTTGCAGTTCGCGGCCCGAGAAGCTCTCTCCGGCCAACATGCCCAACTGCAGCAACAGCTCCCAAACCGAAGGAGCCAGGACCCAAAGACCTATCTGGCCTAAAGGGGCCCCAAGGGGCCCCCAAACAGACCCACTTCATTTGGGTCTGGGGGCTTTCGTTGGGCATGGAACCTGGGAGCTACCTGCAAGGTTGCAGTACCCGTACCGAGAAGCACTCTCCGGCCAACATGCCCAACGTCCAGCAACAGCTCCCAAACCGAAGGAGCCAGGACCCAAAGACCTAGCTGGCCTGAAGGGGCCCCAAGGGGCCCCCAAGCAGCCCCTCTCCATTTGGGTCTGGGGGCTTTCCTTGGGCTGGGAACCTGGGAGCTACCTGCAGGGTTGCAGTTCGCGGCCCGAGAAGCACTCTCTGGCCAACATGCCCAACGTCCAGCAACAGCTCCCAAACCGAAGGAGCCAGGACCCAAAGACCTAGCTGGCCTGAAGGGCCCCCAGGGGGCACCCAAGCAGCCCCTCTCCATTTGGGTTCTGGGGCTTTCGTTGGGCATGGAATCTGGGAGGTACCTGCAAGGTTGCAGTTCACGGCCCGAGAAGCACTCTCCGGCCAACATGCCCAACGTCCAGCAACAGCTCCCAAACCGAAGGAGCCAGGACCCAAAGACCTAGCTGGCCTGAAGGGGCCCCAGGAGACCCCAAATAGCCCCTCTCCATTTGGGTCTGGGGCCTTTCGTTGGGCCGGGAACCTGTGAGCTACCTGCAAGGTTGCAGTTCGCAGCCCGAGAAGCACTCTCCGGCCAACATGCCCAACGTCCAGCAACAGCTCCCAAACCGAAGGAGCCAGGACCCAAAGACCTAGCTGGCCTGAAGGGGCCCCAGGGGGCCCCCAAGCAGACCCTCTCCATTTGGGTCTGGGGGCTTTCGTTGGGCCGGGAACCTGGGAGCTACCTGCAAGGTTGCAGTTCGCAGCCCGAGAAGCACTCTCCGGCCAACATGCCCAACTGCAGCAACAGCTCCCAAACCGAAGGAGCCAGGACCCAAAGACCTAGCTGGCCTGAAGGGCCCCCAGGGGGCCCCCAAACAGCCCCTCTCAATTTTGCTCTGGGGGCTTTCGTTGGGCTTGGGGACATGGGAGGTACCTGCAAGGTTGCAGTTCGCAGCCCGAGAAGCACTCTCCGGTCAACATGCCCAACGTCCAGCAACAGCTCCCAAACCGAAGGAGCCAGGACCCAAAGACGTAGCTGGCCTGAAGGGCCCCCAGGGGGCCCCCAAACAGCCCCTCTCAATTTTGCTCTGGGGGCTTTCGTTGGGCCGGGAACCTGGGAGGTACCTGCAAGGTTGCAGTTCGCGGCCCGAGAAGCACTCTCCGGTCAACATGCCCAACTGCAGCAACAGCACCCAAACCGAAGGAGCCAGGACCCAAAGACCTAGCTGGCCTGAAGAGTCCCCAGGGGGCCCCCAAGCAGCCCCTCTCCATTTGGGTCTGGGGGCTTTCCTTGGGCCGGGAACCTGGGAGGTACCTGCAAGGTTGCAGTTCACGGCCCGAGAAGCACTCTCCGGCCAACATGTCCAACGTCCAGCAACAGCTCCCAAACCGAAGGAGCCAGGACCCAAAGACCTAGCTGGCCTGAAGGGGCCCCAAGGGGGCTCCCAAGCAGCCCCTCTCCATTTGGGTCTGGGGGCTTTCGTTGGGCCTGGGACCAGGGAGCTACCTGCAAGGTTGCAGTTCGCGGCCCGAGAAGCACTCTCCGGCCAACATGCCCAACTGCAGCAACAGCTCCCAAACCGAAGGAGCCAGGACCCAAAGACCTAGCTGGCCTGAAGGACCCCAGGGGGCCCCCAGGCAGCCCCTCTCAATTTTGGTCTGGGGGCTTTCGTTGGGCATGGAACCTGGGAGCTACCCGCAAGGTTGCAGTTCACGGCCTGAGAACCACTCTCCGGCCAACATGCCCAACGTCCAGCAACAGCTCCCAAACCAAAGGAGCCAGGACCCAAAGACCTAGCTGGCCTGAAGGGGCCCCAGGGGGCCCCCAAGCAGCCCCTCTCCATTTAGGTCTGGGGGCTTTCGTTGGGCTGGGAACCTGAGAGCTACCTGCAAGGTTGCAGTTAGCAGCCCGAGAAGCACTCTCCGGCCAACATGCCCAACGTAGAGCAACAGCTCCCAAACCGAAGGAGCCAGGACCCAAAGACCTAGCTGGCCTGAAGGGCCCCCAGGGGGCCCCCAAACAGCCCCTCTCAATTTGGGTCTGGGGGCTTTCGTTGGGCCGGGGATCTGGGAGGTACCTGAAAGGTTGCAGTTCGCGGCCCGAGAAGCACTCTCCGGCCAACATGCCCAATGTCCAGCAACAGCTCCCAAACCGAAGGAGCCAGGACCCAAAGACCTAGCTGGCCTGAAGGGCCCCCAGGGGGCCCCCAAGCAGCCCCTCTCCATTTGGGTCTGGGGGCATTCGTTGGGCCGGGGACCTGGGAGCTACCTGCAAGGTTGCAGTTCGCAGCCCGAGAAGCTCTCTCCGGTCAACATGCCCAACTGCAGAAACAGCTCCCAAACCGAAGGAGCCAGGACCCAAAGACCTAGCTGGCCTGAAGGGGCCCCAAGGGGGCTCCCAAACAGCCCCTCTCCATTTGGGTCTGGGGGCTTTCGTTGGGCCTGGGACCTGGGAGGTACCTGCAAGGTTGCAGTTCGCGGCCCGAGAAGCACTCTCCGGCCAACATGCCCAACTGCAGCAACAGCTCCCAAACCGAAGGAGCCAGGACCCAAAGACCTAGCTGGCCTGAAGGGCCCCCAGGGGGCCCCCAGGCAGCCCCTCTCAATTTGGGTCTGGGGGCTTTCGTTGGGCATGGAACCTGGGAGCTACCCGCAAGGTTGCAGTTCGCGGCCCGAGAAGCACTCTCCGGCCATCATGCCCAACTGCAGCAACAGCTCCCAAACCGAAGGAGCCAGTACCCAAAGACCTAGCTGGCCTGAAGGGCCCCCAGGGGGCCCCCAGGCAGCCCCTCTCAATTTGGGTCTGGGGGCTTTCCTTGGGCCGGGAACCTGGGATGTACCTGCAAGGTTGTAGTTCACGGCCTGAGAACCACTCTCCGGCCAACATGCCCTACGTCCAGCAACAGCTCCCAAACCAAAGGAGCCAGGACCCAAAGACCTAGCTGGCCTGAAGGGGCCCCAAGGGGGCTCCCAAACAGCCCCTCTCCATTTGGGTCTGGGGGCTTTCGTTGGGCCTGGGACCTGGGAGGTACCTGCAAGGTTGCAGTTCGCGGCCCGAGAAGCACTCTCCGGCCAACATGCCCAACTGCAGCAACAGCTCCCAAACCGAAGGAGCCAGGACCCAAAGACCTAGCTGGCCTGAAGGGCCCCCAGGGGGCCCCCAGGCAGCCCCTCTCAATTTGGGTCTGGGGGCTTTCGTTGGGCATGGAACCTGGGAGCTACCTGCAAGGTTGCAGTTCGCGGCCCGAGAAGCACTCTCCGGCCATCATGCCCAACTGCAGCAACAGCTCCCAAACCGAAGGAGCCAGTACCCAAAGACCTAGCTGGCCTGAAGGGCCCCCAGGGGGCCCCCAGGCAGCCCCTCTCAATTTGGGTCTGGGGGCTTTCCTTGGGCCGGGAACCTGGGATGTACCTGCAAGGTTGCAGTTCACGGCCTGAGAACCACTCTCCGGCCAACATGCCCAACGTCCAGCAACAGCTCCCAAACCAAAGGAGCCAGGACCCAAAGACCTAGCTGGCCTGAAGGGGCCCCAAGGGGGCCCCCAGGCAGCCCCTCTACATTTAGGTCTGGGGGCTTTCGTTGGGCTGGGAACCTGAGAGCTACCTGCAAGGTTGCAGTTCGCAGCCCGAGAAGCACTCTCTGGCCAACATGCCCAACGTCCAGCAACAGCTCCCAAACCGAAGGAGCCAGGACCCAAAGACCTAGCTGGCCTGAAGGGCCCCCAGGGGGCCCCCAAACAGCCCCTCTCAATTTGGGTCTGGGGGCTTTCGTTGGGCCGGGGATCTGGGAGGTACCTGAAAGGTTGCAGTTCGCAGCCCGAGAAGCACTCCCCGGCCAACATGCCCAACTGCAGCAACAGCTCCCAAACCGAAGGAGCCAGGACCCAAAGACCTAGCTGGCCTGAAGGGCCCCCAGGGGGCCCCCAAGCAGCCCCTCTCAATTTGGGTTCTGGGGCTATCGTTGGGCATGATATCTGGGAGGTACCTGCAAGGTTGCAGTTCACGGCCCGAGAAGCACTCTCCGGCCAACATGCCCAACGTCCAGCAACAGCTCCCAAACCGAAGGAGCCAGGACCCAAAGACCTAGCTGGCCTGAAGGGCCCCCAGGGGGCACCCAAGCAGCCCCTCTCCATTTGGGTCTGGGGGCTTTCGTTGGGCATGGAACCTGGGAGGTACCTGCAAGGTTGCAGTTCGCAGCCCGAGAAGCACTCTCCGGCCAACATGCCCAACTGCAGCAACAGCTCCCAAACCGAAGGAGCCAGGACCCAAAGAAATAGCTGGACTGAAGGGCCCCCAGGGGGCACCCAAACAGCCCCTCTCCATTTGGGTCTGGGGGTTTTCGTTGGGCCGGGAACCTGGGAGGTGCCTGCAAGGTTGCAGTTCGCGGCCCGAGAAGCACTCTCCGGCCATCATGACCAACGTCCACCAACAGCTCCCAAACCGAAGGAGCCAGGACCCAAAGACCTAGCTGGCCTGAAGGGCCCCCAGGGGGACCCCAAACAGCCCCTCTCCATTTGGGTCTGGGGGCTTTCGTTGGGCCGGGAACCTGGGAGGTACCTGCAAGGTTGCAGTTCGCGGCCCGAGAAGCACTCTCCGGCCAACATGCCCAACTGCAGCAACAGCTCCCAAACCGAAGGAGCCAGGACCCAAAGACCTAGCTGGCCTGAAGGGCCCCCAGGGGGCCCCCAAGCAGCCCCTCTCCATTTGGGTCTGGGGGCTTTCGTTGGGCCGGGAACCTGGGAGCTACCTGCAAGGTTGCAGTTCGCGGCCCGAGAAGCAATCTCCGGCCAACATGCCCAACTGCAGCAACAGCTCCCAAACCGAAGGAGCCAGGACCCAAAGACCTAGCTGGCCTGAAGGGGCCCCAAGGGGCCCCCAAGCAGCCCCTCTCCATTTGGGTCTGGGGGCTTTCCTTGAGCCGGGAACCTTGGAGGTACCTGCAAGGTTGCAGTTCACGGCCCGAGAAGCACTCTCCGGCCAACATGTCCAACGTCCAGCAACAGCTCCCAAACCGAAGGAGCCAGGACCCAAAGACCTAGCTGGCCTGAAGGGGCCCCAAGGGGGCCCCCAAACAGCCCCTCTCCATTTGGGTCTGGGGGCTTTCGTTGGGCCGGGAACCTGGGAGCTACCTGCAAGGTTGCAGTTCGCGGCCCGAGAAGCACTCTCCGGCCAACATGCCCAACTGCAGCAACAGCTCCCAAACCGAAGGAGCCAGGACCCAAAGACCTAGCTGGCCTGAAGGGCCCCCAGGGGGCCCCCAAACAGCCCCTCTCCATTTGGGTCTGGGGGCTTTCGTTGGGCCGGGAACCTGGGAGGTACCTGCAAGGTTGCAGTTCGCGGCCCGAGAAGCACTCTCCGGCCAACATGCCCAACTGCAGCAACAGCTCCCAAACCGAAGGAGCCAGGACCCAAAGACCTAGCTGGCCTGAAGGGCCCCCAGGGGGCCCCCAGGCAGCCCCTCTCAATTTGGGTCTGGGGGATTTCCTTGGGCCGGAACCTGGGATGTACCTGCAAGGTTGCAGTTCACGGCCTGAGAACCACTCTCCGGCCAACATGCCCAACGTCCAGCAACAGCTCCCAAACCGAAGGAGCCAGGACCCAAAGACCTAGCTGGCCTAAAGGGGCCCCAGTGGGCACCCAAGCAGCCCCTCTCCATTTGGGTCTGGGGGCTTTCGTTGGGCTGGGAACCTGAGAGCTACCTGCAAGGTTGTAGTTCACGGCCCGAGAAGCACTCTCCGGCCAACATGCCCAACGTCCAGCAACAGCTCCCAAACCGAAGGAGCCAGGACCCAAAGACCTAGCTGGCCTAAAGGGGCCCCAGTGGGCCCCCAAGCAGCCCCTCTCCATTTGGGTCTGGGGGCTTTCCTTGGGCCGGGAACCTGGGAGCTACCCGCAAGGTTGCAGTTCGCCGCCCGAGAAGCACTCTCCGGCCAACATGCCCAACTGCAGAAACAGCTCCCAAACCGAAGGAGCCAGGACCCAAAGACCTAGCTGGCCTGAAGGGGCCCCAGGGGGCCCCCAAGCAGCCCCTCTCCATTTGGGTCTGGGGGCTTTCGTTGGGCCGGGGACATGGGAGGTACCTGCAAGGTTGCAGTTCGCGGCCCGAGAAGCTCTCTCCGGTCAACATGCCCAACTGCAGAAACAGCTCCCAAACCGAAGGAGCCAGGACCCAAAGACCTAGCTGGCCTGAAGGGGCCCCAAGGGGCCCCCAAACAGACCCTCTCCATTTGGGTCTGGGGGCTTTCGTTGGGTCGGGAACCTGGGAGCTACCTGCAAGGTTGCAGTTCGCGGCCCGAGAAGCACTCTCCGGCCAACATGCCCAACTGCAGCAACAGCTCCCAAACCGAAGGAGCCAGGACCCAAAGACCTATCTGGCCTAAAGGGGCCCCAAGGGGCCCCCAAACAGACCCACTTCATTTGGGTCTGGGGGCTTTCGTTGGGCATGGAACCTGGGAGCTACCTGCAAGGTTGCAGTACCCGTACCGAGAAGCACTCTCCGGCCAACATGCCCAACGTCCAGCAACAGCTCCCAAACCGAAGGAGCCAGGACCCAAAGACCTAGCTGGCCTGAAGGGGCCCCAAGGGGCCCCCAAGCAGCCCCTCTCCATTTGGGTCTGGGTGCTTTCCTTGGGCTGGGAACCTGGGAGCTACCTGCAGGGTTGCAGTTCGCGGCCCGAGAAGCACTCTCTGGCCAACATGCCCAACGTCCAGCAACAGCTCCCAAACCGAAGGAGCCAGGACCCAAAGACCTAGCTGGCCTGAAGGGCCCCCAGGGGGCACCCAAGCAGCCCCTCTCAATTTGGGTTCTGGGGCTTTCGTTGGGCATGGAATCTGGGAGGTACCTGCAAGGTTGCAGTTCACGGCCCGAGAAGCACTCTCCGGCCAACATGCCCAACGTCCAGCAACAGCTCCCAAACCGAAGGAGCCAGGACCCAAAGACCTAGCTGGCCTGAAGGGGCCCCAGGAGACCCCAAATAGCCCCTCTCCATTTGGGTCTGGGGCCTTTCGTTGGGCCGGGAACCTGTGAGCTACCTGCAAGGTTGCAGTTCGCAGCCCGAGAAGCACTCTCCGGCCAACATGCCCAACGTCCAGCAACAGCTCCCAAACCGAAGGAGCCAGGACCCAAAGACCTAGCTGGCCTGAAGGGGCCCCAGGGGGCCCCCAAACAGCCCCTCTCCATTTGGGTCTGGGGGCTTTCGTTGGGCCGGGAACCTGGGAGCTACCTGCAAGGTTGCAGTTCGCGGCCCGAGAAGCACTCTCCGGCCAACATGCCCAACTGCAGCAACAGCTCCCAAACCGAAGGAGCCAGGACCCAAAGACCTAGCTGGCCTGAAGGGCCCCCAGGGGGCCCCCAAGCAGCCCCTCTCAATTTTGCTCTGGGGGCTTTCGTTGGGCTTGGGGACATGGGAGGTACCTGCAAGGTTGCAGTTCGCAGCCCGAGAAGCACTCTCCGGTCAACATGCCCAACGTCCAGCAACAGCTCCCAAACCGAAGGAGCCAGGACCCAAAGACCTAGCTGGCCTGAAGGGCCCCCAGGGGGCCCCCAAACAGCCCCTCTCAATTTTGCTCTGGGGGCTTTCGTTGGGCCGGGAACCTGGGAGGTACCTGCAAGGTTGCAGTTCGCGGCCCGAGAAGCACTCTCCGGTCAACATGCCCAACTGCAGCAACAGCACCCAAACCGAAGGAGCCAGGACCCAAAGACCTAGCCGGCCTGAAGAGTCCCCAGGGGGCCCCCAAGCAGCCCCTCTCCATTTGGGTCTGGGGGCTTTCGTTGGGCCGGGAACCTGGGAGGTACCTGCAAGGTTGCAGTTCACGGCCCGAGAAGCACTCTCCGGCCAACATGTCCAACGTCCAGCAACAGCTCCCAAACCGAAGGAGCCAGGACCCAAAGACCTAGCTGGCCTGAAGGGGCCCCAAGGGGGCTCCCAAACAGCCCCTCTCCATTTGGGTCTGGGGGCTTTCGTTGGGCCTGGGACCAGGGAGCTACCTGCAAGGTTGCAGTTCGCGGCCCGAGAAGCACTCTCCGGCCAACATGCCCAACTGCAGCAACAGCTCCCAAACCGAAGGAGCCAGGACCCAAAGACCTAGCTGGCCTGAAGGACCCCAGGGGGCCCCCAGGCAGCCCCTCTCAATTTTGGTCTGGGGGCTTTCGTTGGGCATGGAACCTGGGAGCTACCCGCAAGGTTGCAGTTCACGGCCTGAGAACCACTCTCCGGCCAACATGCCCAACGTCCAGCAACAGCTCCCAAACCAAAGGAGCCAGGACCCAAAGACCTAGCTGGCCTGAAGGGGCCCCAGGGGGCCCCCAAGCAGCCCCTCTCCATTTAGGTCTGGGGGCTTTCGTTGGGCTGGGAACCTGAGAGCTACCTGCAAGGTTGCAGTTCGCAGCCCGAGAAGCACTCTCCGGCCAACATGCCCAACGTGCAGCAACAGCTCCCAAACCGAAGGAGCCAGGACCCAAAGACCTAGCTGGCCTGAAGGGCCCCCAGGGGGCCCCCAAACAGCCCCTCTCAATTTGGGTCTGGGGGCTTTCGTTGGGCCGGGGATCTGGGAGGTACCTGAAAGGTTGCAGTTCGCGGCCCGAGAAGCACTCTCCGGCCAACATGCCCAATGTCCAGCAACAGCTCCCAAACCGAAGGAGCCAGGACCCAAAGACCTAGCTGGCCTGAAGGGCCCCCAGGGGGCACCCAAGCAGCCCCTCTCCATTTGGGTCTGGGGGCATTCGTTGGGCCGGGGACCTGGGAGCTACCTGCAAGGTTGCAGTTCGCAGCCCGAGAAGCTCTCTCCGGTCAACATGCCCAACTGCAGAAACAGCTCCCAAACCGAAGGAGCCAGGACCCAAAGACCTAGCTGGCCTGAAGGGGCCCCAAGGGGCCCCCAAGCAGCCCCTCTCAATTTGGGTCTGGGGGCTTTTGTTTGGCCTGGGACCTGGGAGGTATCTGCAAGGTTGCAGTTCGCAGCCCGAGAAGCACTCTCCGGCCAACATGCCAAACGTCCAGCAACAGCTCCCAAACCGAAGGAGCAAGGACCCAAAGACCTAGCTGGCCTGAAGAGTCTCCACGGGGCCACCAAACAGCCCCTCTCAATTTGGGACTGGGAGCTTTCGTTGGCCCGGGAACCTGGGAGCTACCTGCAAGGTTGCAGTTCGCGGCCCGAGAAGCACTCTCCGGCCAACATGTCCAACGTCCAGCAACAGCTCCCAAACCGAAGGAGCCAGGACCCAAAGACCTAGCTGGCCTGAAGGGGCCCCAAGGGGGCTCCCAAACAGCCCCTCTCCATTTGGGTCTGGGGGCTTTCGTTGGGCCTGGGACCTGGGAGCTACCTGCAAGGTTGCAGTTCGCGGCCCGAGAAGCACTCTCCGGCCAACATGCCCAACTGCAGCAACAGCTCCCAAACCGAAGGAGCCAGGACCCAAAGACCTAGCTGGCCTGAAGGGCCCCCAGGGGGCCCCCAAGCAGCCCCTCTCAATTTGGGTCTGGGGGCTTTCGTTGGGCATGGAACCTGGGAGCTACCCGCAAGGTTGCAGTTCGCGGCCCGAGAAGCACTCTCCGGCCATCATGCCCAACTGCAGCAACAGCTCCCAAACCGAAGGAGCCAGTACCCAAAGACCTAGCTGGCCTGAAGGGCCCCCAGGGGGCCCCCAGGCAGCCCCTCTCAATTTGGGTCTGGGGGCTTTCCTTGGGCCGGGAACCTGGGATGTACCTGCAAGGTTGTAGTTCACGGCCTGAGAACCACTCTCCGGCCAACATGCCCTACGTCCAGCAACAGCTCCCAAACCAAAGGAGCCAGGACCCAAAGACCTAGCTGGCCTGAAGGGGCCCCAAGGGGGCTCCCAAAAAGCCCCTCTCCATTTGGGTCTGGGGGCTTTCGTTGGGCCTGGGACCTGGGAGCTACCTGCAAGGTTGCAGTTCGCGGCCCGAGAAGCACTCTCCGGCCAACATGCCCAACTGCAGCAACAGCTCCCAAACCGAAGGAGCCAGGACCCAAAGACCTAGCTGGCCTGAAGGGCCCCCAGGGGGCCCCCAGGCAGCCCCTCTCAATTTGGGTCTGGGGGCTTTCGTTGGGCATGGAACCTGGGAGCTACCTGCAAGGTTGCAGTTCGCGGCCCGAGAAGCACTCTCCGGCCATCATGCCCAACTGCAGCAACAGCTCCCAAACCGAAGGAGCCAGTACCCAAAGACCTAGCTGGCCTGAAGGGCCCCCAGGGGGCCCCCAGGCAGCCCCTCTCAATTTGGGTCTGGGGGCTTTCCTTGGGCCGGGAACCTGGGATGTACCTGCAAGGTTGCAGTTCACGGCCTGAGAACCACTCTCCGGCCAACATGCCCAACGTCCAGCAACAGCTCCCAAACCAAAGGAGCCAGGACCCAAAGACCTAGCTGGCCTGAAGGGGCCCCAGGGGGCCCCCAGGCAGCCCCTCTCCATTTAGGTCTGGGGGCTTTCGTTGGGCTGGGAACCTGAGAGCTACCTGCAAGGTTGCAGTTCGCAGCCCGAGAAGCACTCTCTGGCCAACATGCCCAACGTCCAGCAACAGCTCCCAAACCGAAGGAGCCAGGACCCAAAGACCTAGCTGGCCTGAAGGGCCCCCAGGGGGCCCCCAAACAGCCCCTCTCAATTTGGGTCTGGGGGCTTTCGTTGGGCCGGGGATCTGGGAGGTACCTGAAAGGTTGCAGTTCGCAGCCCGAGAAGCACTCCCCGGCCAACATGCCCAACTGCAGCAACAGCTCCCAAACCGAAGGAGCCAGGACCCAAAGACCTAGCTGGCCTGAAGGGCCCCCAGGGGGCCCCCAAACAGCCCCTCTCCATTTGGGTCTGGGGGCTTTCCTTGGGCCGGGAACCTGGGAGCTACCTGCAAGGTTGTAGTTCACGGCCCGAGAAGCTCTCTCCGGCCAACATGCCCAACGTCCAGCAACAGCTCCCAAACCGAAGGAGCCAGGACCCAAAGACCTAGCTGGCCTAAAGGGGCCCCAGGGGGCCCCCAAGCAGCCCCTCTCCATTTGGGTCTGGGGGCTTTCGTTGGGCCGGGAACCTGGGAGCTACCTGCAAGGTTGCAGTTCGCGGCCCGAGAAGCACTCTACGGCCAACATGCCCAATGTCCAGCAACAGCTCCCAAACCGAAGGAGCCAGGACCCAAAGACCTAGCTGGCCTGAAGAGTCCCCAGGGGGCCCCCAAGCAGCCCCTCTCCATTTGGGTCTGGGGGCTTTCCTTGGGCCGGGAACCTGGGAGCTACCTGCAAGGTTGCAGTTCACGGCCTGAGAACCACTCTCCGGCCAACATGCCCAACGTCCAGCAACAGCTCCCAAACCAAAGGAGCCAGGACTCAAAGACCTAGCTGGCCTGAAGGGGCCCCAAGGGGGCTCCCAAACAGCCCCTCTCCATTTGGGTCTGGGGGCTTTCGTTGGGCCTGGGACCTGGGAGCTACCTGCAAGGTTGCAGTTCGCGGCCCGAGAAGCACTCTCCGGCCAACATGCCCAACTGCAGCAACAGCTCCCAAACCGAAGGAGCCAGGACCCAAAGACCTAGCTGGCCTGAAGGGCCCCCAGGGGGCCCCCAGGCAGCCCCTCTCCATTTGGGTCTTGGGGCTTTCGTTGGGCATGGAACCTGGGAGCTACCTGCAAGGTTGCAGTTCGCGGCCCGAGAAGCACTCTCCGGCCAACATGCCCAACTGCAGCAACAGCTCCCAAAGCGAAGGAGCCAGTACCCAAAGACCTAGCTGGCCTGAAGGGCCCCCAGGGGGCCCCCAGGCAGCCCCTCTCAATTTGGGTCTGGGGGCTTTCCTTGGGCCGGGAACCTGGGATGTACCTGCAAGGTTGCAGTTCACGGCCTGAGAACCACTCTCCGGCCAACATGCCCAACGTCCAGCAACAGCTCCCAAACCAAAGGAGCCAGGACCCAAAGACCTAGCTGGCCTGAAGGGGCCCCAGGGGGCCCCCAGGCAGCCCCTCTCCATTTAGGTCTGGGGGCTTTCGTTGGGCTGGGAACCTGAGAGCTACCTGCAAGGTTGCAGTTCGCAGCCCGAGAAGCACTCTCTGGCCAACATGCCCAACGTCCAGCAACAGCTCCCAAACCGAAGGAGCCAGGACCCAAAGACCTAGCTGGCCTGAAGGGCCCCCAGGGGGCCCCCAAACAGCCCCTCTCAATTTGGGTCTGGGGGCTTTCGTTGGGCCGGGGATCTGGGAGGTACCTGAAAGGTTGCAGTTCGCAGCCCGAGAAGCACTCCCCGGCCAACATGCCCAACTGCAGCAACAGCTCCCAAACCGAAGGAGCCAGGACCCAAAGACCTAGCTGGCCTGAAGGGGCCCCAGGGGGCCCCCAAACAGCCCCTCTCCATTTGGGTCTGGGGGCTTTCCTTGGGCCGGGAACCTGGGAGCTACCTGCAAGGTTGTAGTTCACGGCCCGAGAAGCACTCTCCGGCCAACATGCCCAACGTCCAGCAACAGCTCCCAAACCGAAGGAGCCAGGACCCAAAGACCTAGCTGGCCTAAAGGGGCCCCAGGGGGCCCCCAAGCAGCCCCTCTCCATTTGGGTCTGGGGGCTTTCGTTGGGCCGGGAACCTGGGAGCTACCTGCAAGGTTGCAGTTCGCGGCCCGAGAAGCACTCTACGGCCAACATGCCCAATGTCCAGCAACAGCTCCCAAACCGAAGGAGCCAGGACCCAAAGACCTAGCTGGCCTGAAGGGCCCCCAGGGGGCCCCCAAGCAGCCCCTCTCCATTTGGGTCTGGGGGCATTCGTTGGGCCGGGGACCTGGGAGCTACCTGCAAGGTTGCAGTTCGCAGCCCGAGAAGCTCTCTCCGGTCAACATGCCCAAATGCAGAAACAGCTCCCAAACCGAAGGAGCCAGGACCCAAAGACCTAGCTGGCCTGAAGGGGCCCCAAGGGGCCCCCAAGCAGCCCCTCTCAATTTGGGTCTGGGGGCTTTTGTTGGGCCTGGGACCTGGGAGGTATCTGCAAGGTTGCAGTTCGCAGCCCGAGAAGCACTCTCCGGCCAACATGCCCAACGTCCAGCAACAGCTCCCAAACCGAAGGAGCAAGGACCCAAAGACCTAGCTGGCCTGAAGAGTCCCCACGGGGACACCAAACAGCCCCTCTCAATTTGGGACTGGGAGCTTTCGTTGGCCCGGGAACCTGGGAGCTACCTGCAAGGTTGCAGTTCGCGGCCCGAGAAGCACTCTCCGGTCAACATGCCCAACTGCAGCAACAGCACCCAAACCGAAGGAGCCAGGACCCAAAGACCTAGCTGGCCTGAAGAGTCCCCAGGGGGCCCCCAAGCAGCCCCTCTCCATTTGGGTCTGGGGGCTTTCCTTGGGCCGGGAACCTGGGAGCTACCTGCAAGGTTGCAGTTCACGGCCTGAGAACCACTCTCCGGCCAACATGCCCAACGTCCAGCAACAGCTCCCAAACCAAAGGAGCCAGGACTCAAAGACCTAGCTGGCCTGAAGGGGCCCCAAGGGGGCTCCCAAACAGCCCCTCTCCATTTGGGTCTGGGGGCTTTCGTTGGGCCTGGGACCTGGGAGCTACCTGCAAGGTTGCAGTTCGCGGCCCGAGAAGCACTCTCCGGCCAACATGCCCAACTGCAGCAACAGCTCCCAAACCGAAGGAGCCAGGACCCAAAGACCTAGCTGGCCTGAAGGGCCCCCAGGGGGCCCCCAGGCAGCCCCTCTCCATTTGGGTCTTGGGGCTTTCGTTGGGCATGGAACCTGGGAGCTACCTGCAAGGTTGCAGTTCGCGGCCCGAGAAGCACTCTCCGGCCAACATGGCCAACTGCAGCAACAGCTCCCAAACCGAAGGAGCCAGTACCCAAAGACCTAGCTGGCCTGAAGGGCCCCCAGGGGGCCCCCAGGCAGCCCCTCTCAATTTGGGTCTGGGGGCTTTCCTTGGGCCGGGAACCTGGGATGTACCTGCAAGGTTGCAGTTCACGGCCTGAGAACCACTCTCCGGCCAACATGCCCAACGTCCAGCAACAGCTCCCAAACCAAAGGAGCCAGGACCCAAAGACCTAGCTGGCCTGAAGGGGCCCCAGGGGGCCCCCAGGCAGCCCCTCTCCATTTAGGTCTGGGGGCTTTCGTTGGGCTGGGAACCTGAGAGCTACCTGCAAGGTTGCAGTTCGCAGCCCGAGAAGCACTCCCCGGCCAACATGCCCAACGTCCAGCAACAGCTCCCAAACCGAAGGAGCCAGGACCCAAAGACCTAGCTGGCCTGAAGGGGCCCCAGGGGGCCCCCAAACAGCCCCTCTCCATTTGGGTCTGGGGGCTTTCCTTGGGCCGGGAACCTGGGAGCTACCTGCAAGGTTGCAGTTCGCGGCCCGAGAAGCACTCTCCGGTCAACATGCCCAACTGCAGCAACAGCTCCCAAACCGAAGGAGCCAGGACCCAAAGACCTAGCTGGCCTGAAGGGCCCCCAGGGGGCCCCCAGGCAGCCCCTCTCAATTTGGGTCTGGGGGCTTTCGTTGGGCTGGGAACCTGAGAGCTACCTGCAAGGTTGCAGTTCGCAGCCCGAGAATCACTCTCTGGCCAACATGCCCAACGTCCAGCAACAGCTCCCAAACCGAAGGAGCCAGGACCCAAAGACCTAGCTGGCCTGAAGGGCCCCCAGGGGGCCCCCAAACAGCCCCTCTCAATTTGGGTCTGGGGGCTTTCGTTGGGCCGGGGATCTGGGAGGTACCTGAAAGGTTGCAGTTCGCAGCCCGAGAAGCACTCCCCGGCCAACATGCCCAACTGCAGCAACAGCTCCCAAACCGAAGGAGCCAGGACCCAAAGACCTAGCTGGCCTGAAGGGGCCCCAGGGGGCCCCCAAGCAGCCCCTCTCCATTTGGGTCTGGGGGCTTTCGTTGGGCCGGGAACCTGGGAGCTACCTGCGAGGTTGCAGTTCGCGGCCCGAGAAGCACTCTACGGCCAACATGCCCAATGTCCAGCAACAGCTCCCAAAGCGAAGGAGCCAGGACCCAAAGACCTAGCTGGCCTGAAGGGCCCCCAGGGGGCCCCCAAGCAGCCCCTCTCCATTTGGGTCTGGGGGCTTTCGTTGGGCCGGGGACATGGGAGCTACCTGCAAGGTTGCAGTTCGCAGCCCGAGAAGCTCTCTCTCCGGTCAACATGCCCAAATGCAGAAACAGCTCCCAAACCGAAGGAGCCAGGACCCAAAGACCTAGCTGGCCTGAAGGGGCCCCAAGGGGCCCCCAAGCAGCCCCTCTCAATTTGGGTCTGGGGGCTTTTGTTGGGCCTGGGACCTGGGAGGTATCTGCAAGGTTGCAGTTCGCAGCCCGAGAAGCACTCTCTGGCCAACATGCCCAACGTCCAGCAACAGCTCCCAAACCGAAGGAGCAAGGACCCAAAGACCTAGCTGGCCTGAAGAGTCCCCACGGGGCCACCAAACAGCCCCTCTCAATTTGGGACTGGGAGCTTTCGTTGGGCCGGGAACCTGGGAGCTACCTGCAAGGTTGCAGTTCGCGGCCCGAGAAGCACTCTCCGGTCAACATGCCCAACTGCAGCAACAGCTCCCAAACCGAAGGAGCCAGGACCCAAAGACCTAGCTGGCCTGAAGGGCCCCCAGGGGGCCCCCAGGCAGCCCCTCTCAATTTGGGTCTGGGGGCTTTCGTTGGGCTGGGAACCTGAGAGCTACCTGCAAGGTTGCAGTTCGCAGCCCGAGAATCACTCTCTGGCCAACATGCCCAACGTCCAGCAACAGCTCCCAAACCGAAGGAGCCAGGACCCAAAGACCTAGCTGGCCTGAAGGGCCCCCAGGGGGCCCCGAAACAGCCCCTCTCAATTTGGGTCTGGGGGCTTTCGTTGGGCCGGGGATCTGGGAGGTACCTGAAAGGTTGCAGTTCGCAGCCCGAGAAGCACTCCCCGGCCAACATGCCCAACTGCAGCAACAGCTCCCAAACCGAAGGAGCCAGGACCCAAAGACCTAGCTGGCCTGAAGGGCCCCCAGGGGGCCCCCAAACAGCCCCTCTCCATTTGGGTCTGGGGGCTTTCCTTGGGCCGGGAACCTGGGAGCTACCTGCAAGGTTGTAGTTCACGGCCCGAGAAGCACTCTCTGGCCAACATGCCCAACTGCAGCAACAGCTCCCAAACCGAAGGAGCCAGGACCCAAAGACCTAGCTGGCCTGAAGGGCCCCCAGGGGGCCCCGAAACAGCCCCTCTCAATTTGGGTCTGGGGGCTTTCGTTGGGCCGGGGATCTGGGAGGTACCTGAAAGGTTGCAGTTCGCAGCCCGAGAAGCACTCTCCGGTCAACATGCCCAACGTCCAGCATCAGCTCCCAAACCGAAGGAGCCAGGACCCAAAGACCTAGCTGGCCTGAAGGGCCCCCAGGGGGCCCCCAAACAGCCCCTCTCCATTTGGGTCTGGGGGCTTTATTGGAACGGGGATCTGGGAGGTACCTGCAAGGTTGCAGTTCGCGGCCCGAGAAGCACTCTCTGGCCAACATGCCCAACTGAAGCAACAGCTCCCAAACCGAAGGAGCCAGGACCCAAAGACCTATCTGGCCTAAAGGGGCCCCAAGGGGCCCCCAAACAGACCCACTTCATTTGGGTCTGGGGGCTTTCGATGGGCATGGAACCTGGGAGCTACCTGCAAGGTTGCAGTACCCGTACCGAGAAGCACTCTCCGGCCAACATGCCCAACGTCCAGCAACAGCTCCCAAACCGAAGGAGCCAGGACCCAAAGACCTAGCTGGCCTGAAGGGGCCCCAAGGGGCCCCCAAGCAGCCCCTCTCCATTTGGGTCTGGGGGCTTTCGTTGGGCCGGGAACCTGTGAGCTACCTGCAAGGTTGCCGTTCGCGGCCCGAGAAGCACTCTCTGGCCAACATGCCCAACGTCCAGCAACAGCTCCCAAACCGAAGGAGCCAGGACCCAAAGACCTAGCTGGCCTGAAGGGCCCCCAGGGGGCACCCAAGCAGCCCCTCTCAATTTGGGTTCTGGGGCTTTCGTTGGGCATGGAATCTGGGAGGTACCTGCAAGGTTGCAGTCCACGGCCCGAGAAGCACTCTCCGGCCAACATGCCCAACGTCCAGCAACAGCTCCCAAACCGAAGGAGCCAGGACCCAAAGACCTAGCTGGCCTGAAGGGGCCCCAGGAGACCCCAAACAGCCCCTCTCCATTTGGGTCTGGGGCCTTTCGTTGGGACGGGAACCTGTGAGCTACCTGCAAGGTTGCAGTTCGCAGCCCGAGAAGCACTCTCCGGCCAACATGTCCAACGTCCAGCAACAGCTCCCAAACCGAAGGAGCCAGGACCCAAAGACCTAGCTGGCCTGAAGGGGCCCCAGGGGGCCCCCAAACAGCCCCTCTCCATTTGGGTCTGGGGGCTTTCGTTGGGCCGGGAACCTGGGAGCTACCTGCAAGGTTGCAGTTCGCGGCCCGAGAAGCACTCTCCGGCCAACATGCCCAACTGCAGCAACAGCTCCCAAACCGAAGGAGCCAGGACCCAAAGACCTAGCTGGCCTGAAGGGCCCCCAGGGGGCCCCCAAACAGCCCCTCTCAATTTTGCTCTGGGGGCTTTCGTTGGGCCGGGGACATTTGAGGTACCTGCAAGGTTGCAGTTCGCGGCCCGAGAAGCACTCTCCGGTCAACATGCCCAACGTCCAGCAACAGCTCCCAAACCGAAGGAGCCAGGACCCAAAGACCTAGCTGGCCTGAAGGGCCCCCAGGGGGCCCCCAAACAGCCCCTCTCAATTTTGCTCTGGGGGCTTTCGTTGGGCCGGGAACCTGGGAGGTACCTGCAAGGTTGCAGTTCGCGGCCCGAGAAGCACTCTCCGGTCAACATGCCCAACTGCAGCAACAGCACCCAAACCGAAGGAGCCAGGACCCAAAGACCTAGCTGGCCTGAAGAGTCCCCAGGGGGCCCCCAAGCAGCCCCTCTCCATTTGGGTCTGGGGGCTTTCCTTGGGCCGGGAACCTGGGAGCTACCTGCAAGGTTGCAGTTCACGGCCCGAGAAGCACTCTCCGGCCAACATGTCCAACGTCCAGCAACAGCTCCCAAACCGAAGTAGCCAGGACCCAAAGACCTAGCTGGCCTGAAGAGGCCCCAAGGGGGCTCCCAAACAGCCCCTCTCCATTTGGGTCTGGGGGCTTTCGTTGGGCCTGGGACCTGGGAGCTACCTGCAAGGTTGCAGTTCGCGGCCCGAGAAGAACTCTCTGGCCAACATGCCCAACTGCAGCAACAGCTCCCAAACCGAAGGAGCCAGGACCCAAAGTCCTAGCTGGCCTGAAGGGCCCCCAGGGGGCCCCCAGGCAGCCCCTCTCAATTTGGGTCTGGGGGCTTTCCTTGGGCCGGGAACCTGGGAGCTACCCGCAAGGTTGCAGTTCGCGGCCCGAGAAGCACTCTCCGGCCATCATGCCCAACTGCAGCAACAGCTCCCAAACCGAAGGAGCCAGTACCCAAAGACCTAGCTGGCCTGAAGGGCCCCCAGGGGGCCCCCAGGCAGCCCCTCTCAATTTGGGTCTGGGGGCTTTCCTTGGGCCGGGAACCTGGTATGTACCTGCAAGGTTGCAGTTCACGGCCTGAGAACCACTCTCCGGCCAACATGCCCAACGTCCAGCAACAGCTCCCAAACCAAAGGAGCCAGGACCCAAAGACCTAGCTGGCCTGAAGGGTCCCCAGGGGGCCCCCAAGCAGCCCCTCTCCATTTGGGTCTGGGGGCTTTCCTTGGGCCGGGAACCTGGGAGCTACCTGCAAGGTTGTAGTTCACGGCCCGAGAAGCACTCTCCGGCCAACATGCCCAACGTCCAGCAACAGCTCCCAAACCGAAGGAGCCAGGACCCAAAGACCTAGCTGGCCTAAAGGGGCCCCAGGGGGCCCCCAAGCAGCCCCTCTCCATTTTGGTCTGGGGGCTTTCGTTGGGCCGGGAACGTGGGAGCTACCTGCAAGGTTGCAGTTCGCGGCCCGAGAAGCACTCTACGGCCAACATGCCCAATGTCCAGCAACAGCTCCCAAACCGAAGGAGCCAGGACCCAAAGACCTAGCTGGCCTGAAGGGCCCCCAGGGGGCCCCCAAGCAGCCCCTCTCCATTTGGGTCTGGGGGCATTCGTTGGGCCGGGGACCTGGGAGCTACCTGCAAGGTTGCAGTTCGCAGCCCGAGAAGCTCTCTCCTGTCAACATGCCCAAATGCAGAAACAGCTCCCAAACCGAAGGAGCCAGGACCCAAAGACCTAGCTGGCCTGAAGGGGCCCCAAGGGGCCCCCAAGCAGCCCCTCTCAATTTGGGTCTGGGGGCTTTTGTTGGGCCTGGGACTTGGGAGGTATCTGCAAGGTTGCAGTTCGCAGCCCGAGAAGCACTCTCCGGCCAACATGCCCAACGTCCAGCAACAGCTCCCAAACCGAAGGAGCAAGGACCCAAAGACCTAGCTGGCCTGAAGAGTCCCCACGGGGCCACCAAACAGCCCCTCTCAATTTGGGACTGGGAGCTTTCGTTGGCCCGGGAACCTGGGAGCTACCTGCAAGGTTGCAGTTCGCGGCCCGAGAAGCACTCTCCGGTCAACATGCCCAACTGCAGCAACAGCACCCAAACCGAAGGAGCCAGGACCCAAAGACCTAGCTGGCCTGAAGAGTCCCCAGGGGGCCCCCAAGCAGCCCCTCTCCATTTGGGTCTGGGGGCTTTCCTTGGGCCGGGAACCTGGGAGCTACCTGCAAGGTTGCAGTTCACGGCCCGAGAAGCACTCTCCGGCCAACATGTCCAACGTCCAGCAACAGCTCCCAAACCGAAGGAGCCAGGACCCAAAGACCTAGCTGGCCTGAAGGGGCCCCAAGGGGGCTCCCAAACAGCCCCTCTCCATTTGGGTCTGGGGGCTTTCGTTGGGCCTGGGACCTGGGAGCTACCTGCAAGGTTGCAGTTCGCGGCCCGAGAAGCACTCTCCGGCCAACATGCCCAACTGCAGCAACAGCTCCCAAACCGAAGGAGCCAGGACCCAAAGACCTAGCTGGCCTGAAGGGCCCCCAGGGGGCCCCCAGGCAGCCCCTCTCAATTTGGGTCTGGGGGCTTTCGTTGGGCATGGAACCTGGGAGCTACCCGCAAGGTTGCAGTTCGCGGCCCGAGAAGCACTCTCCGGCCATCATGCCCAACTGCAGCAACAGCTCCCAAAGCGAAGGAGCCAGTACCCAAAGACCTAGCTGGCCTGAAGGGCCCCCAGTGGGCCCCCAGGCAGCCCCTCTCAATTTGGGTCTGGGGGCTTTCCTTGGGCCGGGAACCTGGGATGTACCTGCAAGGTTGCAGTTCACGGCCTGAGAACCACTCTCCGGCCAACATGCCCAACGTCCAGCAACAGCTCCCAAACCAAAGGAGCCAGGACCCAAAGACCTAGCTGGCCTGAAGGGGCCCCAAGGGGGCTCCCAAACAGCCCCTCTCCATTTGGGTCTGGGGGCTTTCGTTGGGCCTGGGACCTGGGAGCTACCTGCAAGGTTGCAGTTCGCGGCCCGAGAAGCACTCTCCGGCCAACATGCCCAACTGCAGCAACAGCTCCCAAACCGAAGGAGCCAGGACCCAAAGACCTAGCTGGCCTGAAGGGCCCCCATGGGGCCCCCAGGCAGCCCCTCTCAATTTGGGTCTGGGGGCTTTCGTTGGGCATGGAACCTGGGAGCTACCTGCAAGGTTGCAGTTCGCGGCCCGAGAAGCACTCTCCGGCCATCATGCCCAACTGCAGCAACAGCTCCCAAACCGAAGGAGCCAGTACCCAAAGACCTAGCTGGCCTGAAGGGCCCCCAGGGGGCCCCCAGGCAGCCCCTCTCAATTTGGGTCTGGGGGCTTTCCTTGGGCCGGGAACCTGGGATGTACCTGCAAGGTTGCAGTTCACGGCCTGAGAACCACTCTCCGGCCAACATGCCCAACGTCCAGCAACAGCTCCCAAACCAAAGGAGCCAGGACCCAAAGACCTAGCTAGCCTGAAGGGGCCCCAGGGGGCCCCCAGGCAGCCCCTCTCCATTTGGGTCTGGGGGCTTTCGTTGGGCTGGGAACCTGAGAGCTACCTGCAAGGTTGCAGTTCGCAGCCCGAGAAGCACTCTCTGGCCAACATGCCCAACGTCCAGCAACAGCTCCCAAACCGAAGGAGCCAGGACCCAAAGACCTAGCTGGCCTGAAGGGCCCCCAGGGGGCCCCCAAACAGCCCCTCTCAATTTGGGTCTGGGGGCTTTCGTTGGGCCGGGGATCTGGGAGGTACCTGAAAGGTTGCAGTTCGCAGCCCGAGAAGCACTCCCCGGCCAACATGCCCAACGTCCAGCAACAGCTCCCAAACCGAAGGAGCCAGGACCCAAAGACCTAGCTGGCCTGAAGGGGCCCCAGGGGGCCCCCAAACAGCCCCTCTCCATTTGGGTCTGGGGGCATTCGTTGGGCCGGGGACCTGGGAGCTACCTGCAAGGTTGCAGTTCGCAGCCCGAGAAGCACTCTCCGGCCAACATGCCCAACGTCCAGCAACAGCTCCCAAACCGAAGGAGCCAGGACCCAAAGACCTAGCTGGCCTGAAGGGCCCCCAGGGGGCCCCCAAACAGCCCCTCTCAATTTGGGTCTGGGAGCTTTCGTTGGGCCGGGAACCTGGGAGGTACCTTCAAGGTTGCAGTTCGCGGCCCGAGAAGCACTCTCCGGCCAACATGCCCAACTGCAGCAACAGCTCCCAAAGCGAAGGAGCCAGGACCCAAAGACCTAGCTGGCCTGAAGGGCCCCCAGGGGGCCCCCAAGCAGCCCCTCTCCATTTGGGTCTGGGGGCTTTCGTTGGCCCGGGAACCTGGGAGGTACCTGCAAGGTTGCAGTTCGCGGCCCGAGAAGCACTCTCCGGCCAACATGCCCAACTGCAGCAACAGCTCCCAAACCGAAGGAGCCAGGACCCAAAGACCTAGCTGGCCTGAAGGGCCCCCAGGGGGCCCCCAAGCAGCCCCTCTCCATTTGGGTCTGGGGGCTTTCGTTGGGCCTGGGACCTGGGAGCTACCTGCAAGGTTGCAGTTCGCGGCCCGAGAAGCACTCTCCGGCCAACATGCCCAACTGCAGCAACAGCTCCCAAACCGAAGGAGCCAGGACCCAAAGACCTAGCTGGCCTGAAGGGCCCCCAGGGGGCCCCCAGGCAGCCCCTCTCAATTTGGGTCTGGGGGCTTTCGTTGGGCATGGAACCTGGGAGCTACCCGCAAGGTTGCAGTTCGCGGCCCGAGAAGCACTCTCCGGCCATCATGCCCAACTGCAGCAACAGCTCCCAAAGCGAAGGAGCCAGTACCCAAAGACCTAGCTGGCCTGAAGGGCCCCCAGTGGGCCCCCAGGCAGCCCCTCTCAATTTGGGTCTGGGGGCTTTCCTTGGGCCGGGAACCTGGGATGTACCTGCAAGGTTGCAGTTCACGGCCTGAGAACCACTCTCCGGCCAACATGCCCAACGTCCAGCAACAGCTCCCAAACCAAAGGAGCCAGGACCCAAAGACCTAGCTGGCCTGAAGGGGCCCCAAGGGGGCTCCCAAACAGCCCCTCTCCATTTGGGTCTGGGGGCTTTCGTTGGGCCTGGGACCTGGGAGCTACCTGCAAGGTTGCAGTTCGCGGCCCGAGAAGCACTCTCCGGCCAACATGCCCAACTGCAGCAACAGCTCCCAAACCGAAGGAGCCAGGACCCAAAGACCTAGCTGGCCTGAAGGGCCCCCATGGGGCCCCCAGGCAGCCCCTCTCAATTTGGGTCTGGGGGCTTTCGTTGGGCATGGAACCTGGGAGCTACCTGCAAGGTTGCAGTTCGCGGCCCGAGAAGCACTCTCCGGCCATCATGCCCAACTGCAGCAACAGCTCCCAAACCGAAGGAGCCAGTACCCAAAGACCTAGCTGGCCTGAAGGGCCCCCAGGGGGCCCCCAGGCAGCCCCTCTCAATTTGGGTCTGGGGGCTTTCCTTGGGCCGGGAACCTGGGATGTACCTGCAAGGTTGCAGTTCACGGCCTGAGAACCACTCTCCGGCCAACATGCCCAACGTCCAGCAACAGCTCCCAAACCAAAGGAGCCAGGACCCAAAGACCTAGCTAGCCTGAAGGGGCCCCAGGGGGCCCCCAGGCAGCCCCTCTCCATTTGGGTCTGGGGGCTTTCGTTGGGCTGGGAACCTGAGAGCTACCTGCAAGGTTGCAGTTCGCAGCCCGAGAAGCACTCTCTGGCCAACATGCCCAACGTCCAGCAACAGCTCCCAAACCGAAGGAGCCAGGACCCAAAGACCTAGCTGGCCTGAAGGGCCCCCAGGGGGCCCCCAAACAGCCCCTCTCAATTTGGGTCTGGGGGCTTTCGTTGGGCCGGGGATCTGGGAGGTACCTGAAAGGTTGCAGTTCGCAGCCCGAGAAGCACTCCCCGGCCAACATGCCCAACGTCCAGCAACAGCTCCCAAACCGAAGGAGCCAGGACCCAAAGACCTAGCTGGCCTGAAGGGGCCCCAGGGGGCCCCCAAACAGCCCCTCTCCATTTGGGTCTGGGGGCATTCGTTGGGCCGGGGACCTGGGAGCTACCTGCAAGGTTGCAGTTCGCAGCCCGAGAAGCACTCTCCGGCCAACATGCCCAACGTCCAGCAACAGCTCCCAAACCGAAGGAGCCAGGACCCAAAGACCTAGCTGGCCTGAAGGGCCCCCAGGGGGCCCCCAAACAGCCCCTCTCAATTTGGGTCTGGGAGCTTTCGTTGGGCCGGGAACCTGGGAGGTACCTTCAAGGTTGCAGTTCGCGGCCCGAGAAGCACTCTCCGGCCAACATGCCCAACTGCAGCAACAGCTCCCAAACCGAAGGAGCCAGGACCCAAAGACCTAGCTGGCCTGAAGGGCCCCCAGGGGGCCCCCAAGCAGCCCCTCTCCATTTGGGTCTGGGGGCTTTCGTTGGCCCGGGAACCTGGGAGGTACCTGCAAGGTTGCAGTTCGCGGCCCGAGAAGCACTCTCCGGCCAACATGCCCAACTGCAGCAACAGCTCCCAAACCGAAGGAGCCAGGACCCAAAGACCTAGCTGGCCTGAAGGGCCCCCAGGGGGCCCCCAAGCAGCCCCTCTCAATTTTGGTCTGGGGGCTTTCGTTGGGCCGGGGACCTGGGAGGTACCTGCAAGGTTGCAGTTCGCAGCCCGAGAAGCACTCTGCGGTCAACATGCCCAACGTCCAGCAACAGCTCCCAAACCGAAGGAGCCAGGACCCAAAGACCTAGCTGGCCTGAAGGGCCCCCAGGGGGCACCCAAGCAGCCCCTCTCAATTTGGGTCTGGGGGCTTTCGTTGGGCATGGAACCTGAGAGGTACCTGCAAGGTTGCAGTTCGCGGCCCGAGAAGCACTCTCCGGCCAACATGCCCAACTGCAGCAACAGCTCCCAAAGCGAAAGAGCCAGGACCCAAAGACCTAGCTGGCCTGAAGGGCCCCCAGGGGGCCCGCAAGCAGCCCCTCTCAATTTTGGTCTGGGGGCTTTCGTTGGGCCGGGAACCTGGGAGGTGCCTGCAAGGTTGCAGTTCGCGGCCCGAGAAGCACTCTCCGGCCATCATGCCCAACGTCCAGCAACAGCTCCCAAACCGAAGGAGCCAGGACCCAAAGACCTAGCTGGCCTGAAGGGCCCCCAGGGGGCCCCCAAGCAGCCCCTCTCCATTTGGGTCTGGGGGCATTCGTTGGGCCGGGGACCTGGGAGCTACCTGCAAGGTTGCAGTTCGCAGCCCGAGAAGCTCTCTCCTGTCAACATGCCCAAATGCAGAAACAGCTCCCAAACCGAAGGAGCCAGGACCCAAAGACCTAGCTGGCCTGAAGGGGCCCCAAGGGGCCCCCAAGCAGCCCCTCTCAATTTGGGTCTGGGGGCTTTTGTTGGGCCTGGGACCTGGGAGGTATCTGCAAGGTTGCAGTTCGCAGCCCGAGAAGCACTCTCCGGCCAACATGCCCAACGTCCAGCAACAGCTCCCAAACCGAAGGAGCAAGGACCCAAAGACCTAGCTGGCCTGAAGAGTCCCCACGGGGCCACCAAACAGCCCCTCTCAATTTGGGACTGGGAGCTTTCGTTGGCCCGGGAACCTGGGAGCTACCTGCAAGGTTGCAGTTCGCGGCCCGAGAAGCACTCTCCGGTCAACATGCCCAACTGCAGCAACAGCACCCAAACCGAAGGAGCCAGGACCCAAAGACCTAGCTGGCCTGAAGAGTCCCCAGGGGGCCCCCAAGCAGCCCCTCTCCATTTGGGTCTGGGGGCTTTCCTTGGGCCGGGAACCTGGGAGCTACCTGCAAGGTTGCAGTTCACGGCCCGAGAAGCACTCTCCGGCCAACATGTCCAACGTCCAGCAACAGCTCCCAAACCGAAGGAGCCAGGACCCAAAGACCTAGCTGGCCTGAAGGGGCCCCAAGGGGGCTCCCAAACAGCCCCTCTCCATTTGGGTCTGGGGGCTTTCGTTGGGCATGTAACCTGGGAGCTACGCGCAAGGTTGCAGTTCGCGGCCCGAGAAGCACTCTCCGTCCAACATGCCCAACTGCAGCAACAGCTCCCAAACCGAAGGAGCCAGGACCCAAAGACCTAGCTGGCCTGAAGGGCCCCCAGGGGGCCCCCAGGCAGCCCCTCTCAATTTGGGTCTGGGGGCTTTCGTTGGGCATGGAACCTGGGAGCTACCCGCAAGGTTGCAGTTCGCGGCCCGAGAAGCACTCTCCGGCCATCATGCCCAACTGCAGCAACAGCTCCCAAAGCGAAGGAGCCAGTACCCAAAGACCTAGCTGGCCTGAAGGGCCCCCAGTGGGCCCCCAGGCAGCCCCTCTCAATTTGGGTCTGGGGGCTTTCCTTGGGCCGGGAACCTGGGATGTACCTGCAAGGTTGCAGTTCACGGCCTGAGAACCACTCTCCGGCCAACATGCCCAACGTCCAGCAACAGCTCCCAAACCAAAGGAGCCAGGACCCAAAGACCTAGCTGGCCTGAAGGGGCCCCAAGGGGGCTCCCAAACAGCCCCTCTCCATTTGGGTCTGGGGGCTTTCGTTGGGCCTGGGACCTGGGAGCTACCTGCAAGGTTGCAGTTCGCGGCCCGAGAAGCACTCTCCGGCCAACATGCCCAACTGCAGCAACAGCTCCCAAACCGAAGGAGCCAGGACCCAAAGACCTAGCTGGCCTGAAGGGCCCCCATGGGGCCCCCAGGCAGCCCCTCTCAATTTGGGTCTGGGGGCTTTCGTTGGGCATGGAACCTGGGAGCTACCTGCAAGGTTGCAGTTCGCGGCCCGAGAAGCACTCTCCGGCCATCATGCCCAACTGCAGCAACAGCTCCCAAACCGAAGGAGCCAGTACCCAAAGACCTAGCTGGCCTGAAGGGCCCCCAGGGGGCCCCCAGGCAGCCCCTCTCAATTTGGGTCTGGGGGCTTTCCTTGGGCCGGGAACCTGGGATGTACCTGCAAGGTTGCAGTTCACGGCCTGAGAACCACTCTCCGGCCAACATGCCCAACGTCCAGCAACAGCTCCCAAACCAAAGGAGCCAGGACCCAAAGACCTAGCTAGCCTGAAGGGGCCCCAGGGGGCCCCCAGGCAGCCCCTCTCCATTTGGGTCTGGGGGCTTTCGTTGGGCTGGGAACATGAGAGCTACCTGCAAGGTTGCAGTTCGCAGCCCGAGAAGCACTCTCTGGCCAACATGCCCAACGTCCAGCAACAGCTCCCAAACCGAAGGAGCCAGGACCCAAAGACCTAGCTGGCCTGAAGGGCCCCCAGGGGGCCCCCAAACAGCCCCTCTCAATTTGGGTCTGGGGGCTTTCGTTGGGCCGGGGATCTGGGAGGTACCTGAAAGGTTGCAGTTCGCAGCCCGAGAAGCACTCCCCGGCCAACATGCCCAACGTCCAGCAACAGCTCCCAAACCGAAGGAGCCAGGACCCAAAGACCTAGCTGGCCTGAAGGGGCCCCAGGGGGCCCCCAAACAGCCCCTCTCCATTTGGGTCTGGGGGCATTCGTTGGGCCGGGGACCTGGGAGCTACCTGCAAGGTTGCAGTTCGCAGCCCGAGAAGCACTCTCCGGCCAACATGCCCAACGTCCAGCAACAGCTCCCAAACCGAAGGAGCAAGGACCCAAAGACCTAGCTGGCCTGAAGGGCCCCCAGGGGGCCCCCAAACAGCCCCTCTCAATTTGGGTCTGGGAGCTTTCCTTGGGCCGGGAACCTGGGAGGTACCTTCAAGGTTGCAGTTCGCGGCCCGAGAAGCACTCTCCGGCCAACATGCCCAACTGCAGCAACAGCTCCCAAACCGAAGGAGCCAGGACCCAAAGACCTAGCTGGCCTGAAGGGCCCCCAGGGGGCCCCCAAGCAGCCCCTCTCCATTTGGGTCTGGGGGCTTTCGTTGGCCCGGGAACCTGGGAGGTACCTGCAAGGTTGCAGTTCGCGGCCCGAGAAGCACTCTCCGGCCAACATGCCCAACTGCAGCAACAGCTCCCAAACCGAAGGAGCCAGGACCCAAAGACCTAGCTGGCCTGAAGGGCCCCCAGGGGGCCCCCAAGCAGCCCCTCTCAATTTTGGTCTGGGGGCTTTCGTTGGGCCGGGGACCTGGGAGGTACCTGCAAGGTTGCAGTTCGCAGCCCGAGAAGCACTCTGCGGTCAACATGCCCAACGTCCAGCAACAGCTCCCAAACCGAAGGAGCCAGGACCCAAAGACCTAGCTGGCCTGAAGGGCCCCCAGGTGGCACCCAAGCAGCCCCTCTCAATTTGGGTCTGGGGGCTTTCGTTGGGCATGGAACCTGAGAGGTACCTGCAAGGTTGCAGTTCGCGGCCCGAGAAGCACTCTCCGGCCAACATGCCCAACTGCAGCAACAGCTCCCAAAGCGAAAGAGCCAGGACCCAAAGACCTAGCTGGCCTGAAGGGCCCCCAGGGGGCCCGCAAGCAGCCCCTCTCAATTTTGGTCTGGGGGCTTTCGTTGGGCCGGGAACCTGGGAGGTGCCTGCAAGGTTGCAGTTCGCGGCCCGAGAAGCACTCTCCGGCCATCATGCCCAACGTCCAGCAACAGCTCCCAAACCGAAGGAGCCAGGACCCAAAGACCTAGCTGGCCTGAAGGGCCCCCAGGGGGCCCCCAAGCAGCCCCTCTCCATTTGGGTCTGGGGGCTTTCGTTGGGCCGGGAACCTGGGAGGTACCTGCAAGTTTGCAGTTCGAAGCCCGAGAAGCACTCTCCGGCCAACATGCCCAACTGCAGCAACAGCTCCCAAACCGAAGGAGCCAGGACCCAAAGACCTAGCTGGCCTGAAGGGCCCCCAGGGGGCCCCCAAGCAGCCCCTCTCCATTTGGGTCTGGGGGCTTTCCTTGGGCCGGGAACCTGGGAGCTACCTGCAAGGTTGCAGTTCACGGCCCGAGAAGCACTCTCCGGCCAACATGTCCAACGTCCAGCAACAGCTCCCAAACCGAAGGAGCCAGGACCCAAAGACCTAGCTGGCCTGAAGGGGCCCCAAGGGGGCTCCCAAACAGCCCCTCTCCATTTGGGTCTGGGGGCTTTCGTTGGGCCTGGGACCTGGGAGCTACCTGCAAGTTTGCAGTTCGCGGCCCGAGAAGCACTCTCTGGCCAACATGCCCAACTGCAGCAACAGCTCCCAAACCGAAGGAGCCAGGACCCAAAGACCTAGCTGGCCTGAAGGGCCCCCAGGGGGCCCCCAGGCAGCCCCTCTCAATTTGGGTCTGGGGGCTTTCCTTGGGCCGGGAACCTGGGAGCTACCCGCAAGGTTGCAGTTCGCGGCCCGAGAAGCACTCTCCGGCCATCATGCCCAACTGCAGCAACAGCTCCCAAACCGAAGGAGCCAGTACCCAAAGACCTAGCTGGCCTGAAGGGCCCCCAGGGGGCCCCCAGGCAGCCCCTCTCAATTTGGGTCTGGGGGCTTTCCTTGGGCCGGGAACCTGGTATGTACCTGCAAGGTTGCAGTTCACGGCCTGAGAACCACTCTCCGGCCAACATGCCCAACGTCCAGCAACAGCTCCCAAACCAAAGGAGCCAGGACCCAAAGACCTAGCTGGCCTGAAGGGGCCCCAGGGGGCCCCCAAGCAGCCCCTCTCCATTTAGGTCTGGGGGCTTTCGTTGGGCTGGGAACCTGAGAGCTACCTGCAAGGTTGCAGTTCGCAGCCCGAGAAGCACTCTCTGGCCAACATGCCCAACGTGCAGCAACAGCTCCCAAACCGAAGGAGCCAGGACCCAAAGACCTAGCTGGCCTGAAGGGCCCCAAGGGGCCCCCAAGCAGCCCCTCTCAATTTGGGTCTGGGGGCTTTTGTTGGGCCTGGGACCTGGGAGGTATCTGCAAGGTTGCAGTTCGCAGCCCGAGAAGCACTCTCCGGCCAACATGCCCAACGTCCAGCAACAGCTCCCAAACCGAAGGAGCAAGGACCCAAAGACCTAGCTGGCCTGAAGAGTCTCCACGGGGCCACCAAACAGCCCCTCTCAATTTGGGACTGGGAGCTTTCGTTGGCCCGGGAACCTGGGAGCTACCTGCAAGGTTGCAGTTCGCGGCCCGAGAAGCACTCTCCGGTCAACATGCCCAACTGCAGCAACAGCACCCAAACCGAAGGAGCCAGGACCCAAAGACCTAGCTGGCCTGAAGAGTCCCCAGGGGGCCCCCAAGCAGACCCTCTCCATTTGGGTCTGGGGGCTTTCCTTGGGCCGGGAACCTGGGAGGTACCTGCAAGGTTGCAGTTCACGGCCCGAGAAGCACTCTCCGGCCAACATGTCCAACGTCCAGCAACAGCTCCCAAACCGAAGGAGCCAGGACCCAAAGACCTAGCTGGCCTGAAGGGGCCCCAAGGGGGCTCCCAAACAGCCCCTCTCCATTTGGGTCTGGGGGCTTTCGTTGGGCCTGGGACCTGGGAGCTACCTGCAAGGTTGCAGTTCGCGGCCCGAGAAGCACTCTCCGGCCAACATGCCCAACTGCAGCAACAGCTCCCAAACCGAAGGAGCCAGGACCCAAAGACCTAGCTGGCCTGAAGGGCCCCCAGGGGGCCCCCAGGCAGCCCCTCTCAATTTGGGTCTGGGGGCTTTCGTTGGGCATGGAACCTGGGAGCTACCTGCAAGGTTGCAGTTCGCGGCCCGAGAAGCACTCTCCGGCCATCATGCCCAACTGCAGCAACAGCTCCCAAACCGAAGGAGCCAGGACCCAAAGACCTAGCTGGCCTGAAGGGCCCCCAGGGGGCCCCCAGGCAGCCCCTCTCAATTTGGGTCTGGGGGCTTTCCTTGGGCCGGGAACCTGGGATGTACCTGCAAGGTTGCAGTTCACGGCCTGAGAACCACTCTCCGGCCAACATGCCCAACGTCCAGCAACAGCTCCCAAACCAAAGGAGCCAGGACCCAAAGACCTAGCTGGCCTGAAGGGGCCCCAGGGGGCCCCCAGGCAGCCCCTCTCCATTTAGGTCTGGGGGCTTTCGTTGGGCTGGGAACCTGAGAGCTACCTGCAAGGTTGCAGTTCGCAGCCCGAGAAGCACTCTCTGGCCAACATGCCCAACGTCCAGCAACAGCTCCCAAACCGAAGGAGCCAGGACCCAAAGACCTAGCTGGCCTGAAGGGCCCCCAGGGGGCCCCCAAACAGCCCCTCTCAATTTGGGTCTGGGGGCTTTCGTTGGGCCGGGGATCTGGGAGGTACCTGAAAGGTTGCAGTTCGCAGCCCGAGAAGCACTCCCCGGCCAACATGCCCAACTGCAGCAACAGCTCCCAAACCGAAGGAGCCAGGACCCAAAGACCTAGCTGGCCTGAAGGGGCCCCAGGGGGCCCCTAAACAGCCCCTCTCCATTTGGGTCTGGGGGCTTTCCTTGGGCGGGAACCTGGGAGCTACCTGCAAGGTTGTAGTTCACGGCCCGAGAAGCACTCTCCGGCCAACATGCCCAACGTCCAGCAACAGCTCCCAAACCGAAGGAGCCAGGACCCAAAGACCTAGCTGGCCTAAAGGGGCCCCAGGGGGCCCCCAAGCAGCCCCTCTCCATTTGGGTCTGGGGGCTTTCGTTGGGCCGGGAACCTGGGAGCTACCTGCAAGGTTGCAGTTCGCGGCCCGAGAAGCACTCTCCGGTCAACATGCCCAACTGCAGCAACAGCACCCAAACCGAAGGAGCCAGGACCCAAAGACCTAGCTGGCCTGAAGAGTTCCCAGGGGGCCCCCAAGCAGCCCCTCTCCATTTGGGTCTGGGGGCTTTCCTTGGGCCGGGAACCTGGGAGCTACCTGCAAGGTTGCAGTTCACGGCCCGAGAAGCACTCTCCGGCCAACATGTCCAACGTCCACCAACAGCTCCCAAACCGAAGGAGCCAGGACCCAAAGACCTAGCTGGCCTGAAGGGGCCCCAAGGGGGCTCCCAAACAGCCCCTCTCCATTTGGGTCTGGGGGCTTTCGTTGGGCCTGGGACCTGGGAGCTACCTGCAAGGTTGCAGTTCGCGGCCCGAGAAGCACTCTCCGGCCAACATGCCCAACTGCAGCAACAGCTCCCAAACCGAAGGAGCCAGGACCCAAAGACCTAGCTGGCCTGAAGAGTCTCCACGGGGCCACCAAACAGCCCCTCTCAATTTGGGTCTGGGGGCTTTCGTTGGGCATGGAACCTGGGAGCTACCTGCAAGGTTGCAGTTCGCGGCCCGAGAAGCACTCTCCGGCCATCATGCCCAACTGCAGCAACAGCTCCCAAACCGAAGGAGCCAGTACCCAAAGACCTAGCTGGCCTGAAGGGCCCCCAGGGGGCCCCCAGGCAGCCCCTCTCAATTTGGGTCTGGGGGCTTTCGTTGGGCCGGGAACCTGGGATGTACCTGCAAGGTTGCAGTTCACGGCCTGAGAACCACTCTCCGGCCAACATGCCCAACGTCCAGCAACAGCTCCCAAACCAAAGGAGCCAGGACCCAAAGACCTAGCTGGCCTGAAGGGGCCCCAGGGGGCCCCCAAGCAGCCCCTCTCCATTTAGGTCTGGGGGCTTTCGTTGGGCTGGGAACCTGAGAGGTACCTGCAAGGTTGCAGTTCGCAGCCCGAGAAGCACTCTCTGGCCAACATGCCCAACGTCCAGCAACAGCTCCCAAACCGAAGGAGCCAGGACCCAAAGACCTAGCTGGCCTGAAGGGCCCCCAGGGGGCCCCCAAACAGCCCCTCTCAATTTGGGTCTGGGGGCTTTCGTTGGGCCGGGGATCTGGGAGGTACCTGAAAGGTTGCAGTTCGCGGCCCGAGAAGCACTCTCCGGCCAACATGCCCAACGTCCAGAAACAGCTCCCAAACCGAAGGAGCCAGGACCCAAAGACCTAGCTGGCCTGAAGGGGCCCCAAGGGGCCCCCAAGCAGCCCCTCTCAATTTGGGTCTGGGGGCTTTTGTTGGGCCTGGGACCTGGGAGGTATCTGCAAGGTTGCAGTTCGCAGCCCGAGAAGCTCTCTCCGGTCAACATGCCCAACTGCAGAAACAGCTCCCAAACCGAAGGAGCCAGGACCCAAAGACCTAGCTGGCCTGAAGGGGCCCCAAGGGGCCCCCAAGCAGCCCCTCTCAATTTGGGTCTGGGGGCTTTTGTTGGGCCTGGGACCTGGGAGGTATCTGCAAGGTTGCAGTTCGCAGCCCGAGAAGCACTCTCCGGCCAACATGCCCAACGTCCAGCAACAGCTCCCAAACCGAAGGAGCAAGGACCCAAAGACCTAGCTGGCCTGAAGAGTCCCCACGGGGCCACCAAACAGCCCCTCTCAATTTGGGTCTGGGAGCTTTCGTTGGCCCGGGAACCTGGGAGCTACCTGCAAGGTTGCAGTTCGCGGCCCGAGAAGCACTCTCCGGTCAACATGCCCAACTGCAGCAACAGCACCCAAACCGAAGGAGCCAGGACCCAAAGACCTAGCTGGCCTGAAGAGTCCCCAGGGGGCCCCCAAGCAGCCCCTCTCCATTTGGGTCTGGGGGCTTTCCTTGGGCCGGGAACCTGGGAGCTACCTGCAAGGTTGCAGTTCACGGCCCGAGAAGCACTCTCCGGCCAACATGTCCAACGTCCAGCAACAGCTCCCAAACCGAAGGAGCCAGGACCCAAAGACCTAGCTGGCCTGAAGGGCCCCCAGGGGGCCCCCAGGCAGCCCCTCTCAGTTTTGGTCTGGGGGCTTTCGTTGGGCATTGAACCTGGGAGCTACCCGCAAGGTTGCAGTTCGCGGCCCGAGAAGCACTCTCCGGCCATCATGCCCAACTGCAGCAACAGCTCCCAAAGCGAAGGAGCCAGTACCCAAAGACCTAGCTGGCCTGAAGGGCCCCCAGTGGGCCCCCAGGCAGCCCCTCTCAATTTGGGTCTGGGGGCTTTCCTTGGGCCGGGAACCTGGGATGTACCTGCAAGGTTGCAGTTTCGGCCTGAGAACCACTCTCCGGCCAACATGCCCAACGTCCAGCAACAGCTCCCAAACCAAAGGAGCCAGGACCCAAAGACCTAGCTGGCCTGAAGGGGCCCCAAGGGGGCTCCCAAACAGCCCCTCTCCATTTGGGTCTGGGGGCTTTCGTTGGGCCTGGGACCTGGGAGCTACCTGCAAGGTTGCAGTTCGCGGCCCGAGAAGCACTCTCCGGCCAACATGCCCAACTGCAGCAACAGCTCCCAAACCGAAGGAGCCAGGACCCAAAGACCTAGCTGGCCTGAAGGGCCCCCAGGGGGCCCCCAGGCAGCCCCTCTCAATTTGGGTCTGGGGGCTTTCGTTGGGCATGGAACCTGGGAGCTACCTGCAAGGTTGCAGTTCGCGGCCCGAGAAGCACTCTCCGGCCATCATGCCCAACTGCAGCAACAGCTCCCAAACCGAAGGAGCCAGTACCCAAAGACCTAGCTGGCCTGAAGGGCCCCCAGGGGGCCCCCAGGCAGCCCCTCTCAATTTGGGTCTGGGGGCTTTCCTTGGGCCGGGAACCTGGGATGTACCTGCAAGGTTGCAGTTCACGGCCTGAGAACCACTCTCCGGCCAACATGCCCAACGTCCAGCAACAGCTCCCAAACCAAAGGAGCCAGGACCCAAAGACCTAGCTGGCCTGAAGGGGCCCCAGGGGGCCCCCAGGCAGCCCCTCTCCATTTAGGTCTGGGGGCTTTCGTTGGGCTGGGAACCTGAGAGCTACCTGCAAGGTTGCAGTTCGCAGCCCGAGAAGCACTCTCTGGCCAACATGCCCAACGTCCAGCAACAGCTCCCAAACCGAAGGAGCCAGGACCCAAAGACCTAGCTGGCCTGAAGGGCCCCCAGGGGGCCCCCAAACAGCCCCTCTCAATTTGGGTCTGGGGGCTTTCGTTGGGCCGGGGATCTGGGAGGTACCTGAAAGGTTGCAGTTCGCAGCCCGAGAAGCACTCCCCGGCCAACATGCCCAACGTCCAGCAACAGCTCCCAAACCGAAGGAGCCAGGACCCAAAGACCTAGCTGGCCTGAAGGGGCCCCAGGGGGCCCCCAAACAGCCCCTCTCCATTTGGGTCTGGGGGCTTTCCTTGGGCCGGGAACCTGGGAGCTACCTGTAAGGTTGTAGTTCACGGCCCGAGAAGCACTCTCCGGCCAACATGCCCAACGTCCAGCAACAGCTCCCAAACCGAAGGAGCCAGGACCCAAAGACCTAGCTGGCCTAAAGGGGCCCCAGGGGGCCCCCAAGCAGCCCCTCTCCATTTGGGTCTGGGGGCTTTCGTTGGGCCGGGAACCTGGGAGCTACCTGCAAGGTTGCAGTTCGCGGCCCGAGAAGCACTCTACGGCCAACATGCCCAATGTCCAGCAACAGCTCACAAACCGAAGGAGCCAGGACCCAAAGACCTAGCTGGCCTGAAGGGCCCCCAGGGGGCCACCAAACAGCCCCTCTCCATTTGGGTCTGGGGGCATTCGTTGGGCCGGGGACCTGGGAGCTACCTGCAAGGTTGCAGTTCGCAGCCCGAGAAGCTCTCTCCGGTCAACATGCCCAACTGCAGAAACAGCTCCCAAACCGAAGGAGCCAGGACCCAAAGACCTAGCTGGCCTGAAGGGGCCCCAAGGGGCCCCCAAGCAGCCCCTCTCAATTTGTGTCTGGGGGCTTTTGTTGGGCCTGGGACCTGGGAGGTATCTGCAAGGTTGCAGTTCGCAGCCCGAGAAGCACTCTCCGGCCAACATGCCCAACGTCCAGCAACAGCTCCCAAACCGAAGGAGCAAGGACCCAAAGACCTAGCTGGCCTGAAGAGTCCCTACGGGGCCACCAAACAGCCCCTCTCAATTTGGGACTGGGAGCTTTCGTTGGCCCGGGAACCTGGGAGCTACCTGCAAGGTTGCAGTTCGCGGCCCGAGAAGCACTCTCCGGTCAACATGCCCAACTGCAGCAACAGCACCCAAACCGAAGGAGCCAGGACCCAAAGACCTAGCTGGCCTGAAGAGTCCCCAGGGGGCCCCCAAGCAGCCCCTCTCCATTTGGGTCTGGGGGCTTTCCTTGGGCCGGGAACCTGGGAGCTACCTGCAAGGTTGCAGTTCACGGCCCGAGAAGCACTCTCCGGCCAACATGTCCAACGTCCAGCAACAGCTCCCAAACCGAAGGAGCCAGGACCCAAAGACCTAGCTGGCCTGAAGGGGCCCCAAGGGGGCTCCCAAACAGCCCCTCTCCATTTGGGTCTGGGGGCTTTCGTTGGGCCTGGGACCTGGGAGCTACCTGCAAGTTTGCAGTTCGCGGCCCGAGAAGCACTCTCCGGCCAACATGCCCAACTGCAGCAACAGCTCCCAAACCGAAGGAGCCAGGACCCAAAGACCTAGCTGGCCTGAAGGGCCCCCAGGGGGCCCCCAGGCAGCCCCTCTCAATTTGGGTCTGGGGGCTTTCATTGGGCATGTAACCTGGGAGCTACCCGCAAGGTTGCAGTTCGCGGCCCGAGAAGCACTCTCCGGCCATCATGCCCAACTGCAGCAACAGCTCCCAAACCGAAGGAGCCAGTACCCAAAGACCTAGCTGGCCTGAAGGGCCCCCAGGGGGCCCCCAGGCAGCCCCTCTCAATTTGGGTCTGGGGGCTTTCCTTGGGCCGGGAACCTGGGAGGTACCTGCAAGGTTGCAGTTCACGGCCTGAGAACCACTCTCCGGCCAACATGCCCAACGTCCAGCAACAGCTCCCAAACCAAAGGAGCCAGGACCCAAAGACCTAGCTGGCCTGAAGGGGCCCCAGGGGGCCCCCAAACAGCCCCTCTCCATTTGGGTCTGGGGGCTTTCCTTGGGCCGGGAACCTGGGAGCTACCTGCAAGGTTGTAGTTCACGGCCCGAGAAGCACTCTCCGGCCAACATGCCCAACGTCCAGCAACAGCTCCCAAACCGAAGGAGCCAGGACCCAAAGACCTAGCTGGCCTAAAGGGGCCCCAGGGGGCCCCCAAGCAGCCCCTCTCCATTTGGGTCTGGGGGCATTCGTTGGGCCGGGAACCTGGGAGCTACCTGCAAGGTTGCAGTTCGCAGCCCGAGTAGCTCTCTCCGGTCAACATGCCCAACGTCCAGAAACAGCTCCCAAACCGAAGGAGCCAGGACCCAAAGACCTAGCTGGCCTGAAGGGGCCCCAAGGGGCCCCCAAGCAGCCCCTCTCAATTTGGGTCTGGGGGCTTTTGTTGGGCCTGGGACCTGGGAGGTATCTGCAAGGTTGCAGTTCGCAGCCCGAGAAGCACTCTCCGGCCAACATGCCCAACGTCCAGCAACAGCTCCCAAACCGAAGGAGCAAGGACCCAAAGACCTAGCTGGCCTGAAGAGTCCCCACGGGGCCACCAAACAGCCCCTCTCAATTTGGGACTGGGAGCTTTCCTTGGGCCGGGAACCTGGGAGGTACCTTCAAGGTTGCAGTTCGCGGCCCGAGAAGCACTCTCCGGCCAACATGCCCAACTGCAGCAACAGCTCCCAAACCGAAGGAGCCAGGACCCAAAGACCTAGCTGGCCTGAAGGGCCCCCAGGGGGCCCCCAAGCAGCCCCTCTCAATTTGGGTCTGGGGGCTTTCGTTGGCCCGGGAACCTGGGAGGTACCTGCAAGGTTGCAGTTCGCGGCCCGAGAAGCACTCTCCGGCCAACATGCCCAACTGCAGCAACAGCTCCCAAAGCGAAGGAGCCAGGACCCCAAGACCTAGCTGGCCTGAAGGGCCCCCAGGGGGCCCCCAAGCAGCCCCTCTCAATTTTGGTCTGGGGGCTTTCGTTGGGCCGGGGACCTGGGAGGTACCTGCAAGGTTGCAGTTCGCAGCCCGAGAAGCACTCTGCGGTCAACATGCCCAACGTCCAGCAACAGCTCCCAAACCGAAGGAGCCAGGACCCAAAGACCTAGCTGGCCTGAAGGGCCCCCAGGGGGCACCCAAGCAGCCCCTCTCAATTTGGGTCTGGGGGCTTTCGTTGGGCCGGGAACCTGAGAGGTACCTGCAAGGTTGCAGTTCGCGGCCCGAGAAGCACTCTCCGGCCAACATGCCCAACTGCAGCAACAGCTCCCAAAGCGAAAGAGCCAGGACCCAAAGACCTAGCTGGCCTGAAGGGCCCCCAGGGGGCCCGCAAGCAGCCCCTCTCAATTTTGGTCTGGGGGCTTTCGTTGGGCCGGGAACCTGGGAGGTGCCTGCAAGGTTGCAGTTCGCGGCCCGAGAAGCACTCTCCGGCCATCATGCCGAACGTCCAGCAACAGCTCCCAAACCGAAGGAGCCAGGACCCAAAGACCTACCTGGCCTGAAGGGCCCCCAGGGGGCCCCCAAGCAGCCCCTCTCCATTTGGGTCTGGGGGCTTTCGTTGGGCCGGGAACCTGGGAGGTACCTGCAAGTTTGCAGTTCGAAGCCCGAGAAGCACTCTCCGGCCAACATGCCCAACGTCCAGCAACAGCTCCCAAACCGAAGGAGCCAGGACCCAAAGACCTAGCTGGCCTGAAGGGCCCCCAGGGGGCCCCCAAACAGCCCCTCTCCATTTGGGTCTGGGGGCTTTCGTTGGGCCGGGGATCTGGGAGGTACCTGAAAGGTTGCAGTTCGCAGCCCGAGAAGCACTCTCCGGCCAACATGCCCAACTGCAGCAACAGCTCCCAAACCGAAGGAGCCAGGACCCCAAGACCTAGCTGGCCTGAAGGGGCCCCAGGGGGCCCCCAAACAGCCCCTCTCCATTTGGGTCTGGGGGCTTTCGTTGGCCCGGGAACCTGGGAGCTACCTGCGAGGTTACAGTTCGAAGCCCGAGAAGCACTCTCCGGCCAACATGCCCAACGTCCAGCAACAGCTCCCAAACCGAAGGAGCCAGGACCCAAAGACCTAGCTGGCCTGAAGGGCCCCCAGGGGGCCCCCAAGCAGCCCCTCTCAATTTGTGTCTGGGGGCTTTCTTTGGGCCTGGGACCTGGGAGGTACCTGCAAGGTTGCAGTTCGCGGCCCGAGAAGCACTCTCCGGCCAACATGCCCAACTGCAGCAACAGCTCCCAAACCGAAGGAGCCAGGACCCAAAGACCTAGCTGGCCTGAATGGGCTCCAAGGGGCCCCCAAGCAGCCCCTCTCCATATGGGTCTGGGGGCTTTCGTTGGGCCGGGAACCTGTGAGCTACCTGCAAGGTTGTAGTTCACGGCCCGAGAAGCACTGTCCGGCCAACATGCCAAACGTCCAGCAACAGCTCCCAAACCGAAGGAGCCAGGACCCAAAGACCTAGCTGGCCTAAAGGGGCCCCAGGGGGCCCCCAAGCAGCCCCTCTCCATTTTGTTCTGGGGGCTTTCGTTGGGCCGGGAACCTGGGAGCTACCCGCAAGTTTGCAGTTCGCGGCCCGAGAAGCACTCTCCGGCCAACATGCCCAACTGCAGCAACAGCTCCCAAACCGAAGGAGCCAGGACCCAAAGACCTAGCTGGCCTGAAGGGCCCCCAGGGGGCCCCCAAGCAGCCCCTCTCCATTTGGGTCTGGGGGCTTTCGTTGGGCCGGGGACCTGGGAGGTACCTGCAAGGTTGCAGTTCGCAGCCCGAGAAGCACTCTCCGGTCAACATGCCCAACTGCAGAAACAGCTCCCAAACCGAAAAAGCCAGGACCCAAAGACCTAGCTGGCCTGAAGGGGCCCCAAGGGGCCCCCAAACAGCCCCTCTCCATTTGGGTCTGGGGGCTTTCGTTGGGCCGGGAACCTGGGAGGTACCTGCAAGGTTGCAGTTCGCGGCCCGAGAAGCACTCTCCGGCCAACATGCCCAACTGCAGCAACAGCTCCCAAACCGAAGGAGCCAGGACCCAAAGACCTAGCTGGCCTGAAGGGCCCCCAGGGGGCCCCGAAGCAGCCCCTCTCAATTTGTGTCTGGGGGCTTTCGTTGGGCCTGGGACCTGGGAGGTACCTGCAAGGTTGCAGTTCGCAGCCCGAGAAGCACTCTCCGGCCAACATGCCCAACGTCCAGCAACAGCTCCCAAACCGAAGGAGCCAGGACCCAAACACCTAGCTGGCCTGAAGGGCCCCCAGGGGGCCCCCAAGCAGCCCCTCTCCATTTGGGTCTGGGGGCTTTCGTTGGGCCGGGAACCTGGGAGGTACCTGCAATGTTACAGTTCGCAGCCCGAGAAGCACTCTCCGGCCAACATGCCCAACTGCAGCAACAGCTCCCAAACCGAAGGAGCCAGGACCCAAAGAAATAGCTGGCCTGGAGGGTCCCCAGGGTACCCGCAAGCAGCCCCTCTCAATTTTGGTCTGGGGGCTTTCGTTGGGCCGGGAACCTGGGAGGTGCCTGCAAGGTTGCAGTTCGCGGCCCGAGAAGCACTCTCCGGCCATCATGGCCAACGTCCAGCAACAGCTCCCAAACCCAAGGAGCCAGGACCCAAAGACCTAGCTGGCCTGAAGAGTCCCCAGGGGCCCCCCAAACAGTTCCTCTCAATTTGGGTCTGGGGGCTTTCGTTGGGCGGGGGATCTGGGAGGTACCTGAAAGGTTGAAGTTCGCAGCCCGAGAAGCACTCTCCGGCCAACATGCACAACCGCAGCAACAGCTCCCAAACCGAAGGAGCCAGGACCCAAAGACCTAGCTGGCCTGAAGGGGCCCCAAGGGGCCCCCAAGCAGCCCCTCTCCATGTGGGTCTGGGGGCTTTCCTTGGGCCGGGAACCTGGGAGATACCTGCAAGGTTGCAGTTCACGTACCGAGAAACACTCTCCGGCCAACATGCCAAACGTCCAGCAACAGCTCCCAAACCGAAGGAGCCAGGACCCAAAGACCTAGCTGGCCTGAATGGGCCCCAGGGGGCCCCCAAGCAGCCCCTCTCCATTTGGATCTGGGGGCTTTCGTTGGGCCGGGAACCTGGGAGGTACCTGCAAGGTTGCAGTTCGCGGCCCGAGAAGCACTCTCCGGCCAACATGCCCAACGTCCAGCAACAGCTCCCAAACCGAAGGAGCCAGGACCCAAAGACCTAGCTGGCCTGAAGGGCCCCCAAGGGGCCCCCAAACAGCCCCTCTCAATTTGGGTCTGGGGGCTTTCGTTGGGCCTAGGATCTGGGAGGTACCTGAAAGGTTGAAGTTCGCAGCCTGAGAAGCACTCTCCGGCCAACATGCCCAACTGCAGCAACAGCTCCCAAACCGAAGGAGCCAGGACCCAAAGACCTAGCTGGCCTGAAGGGGCTCCAAGGGGCCCCCAAGCAGCCCCTCTCCATGTGGGTCTGGGGGCTTTCGTTGGGCCGGGAACCTGGGAGCTACCTGCAAGGTTGTAGTTCACGGCCCGAGAAGCACTGTCCGGCCAACATGCCCAACGTCCAGCAACAGCTCCCAAACCGAAGGAGCCAGGACCCAAAGACCTAGCTGGCCTGAAGGGGCCCCAGGGGGCCCCCAAGCAGCCCCTCTCCATTTGGTTGTGGGGGCTTTCGTTGGGCCGGGAACCTGGGAGCTACCCGCAAGGTTGCAGTTCGCGGCCCGAGAAGCACTCTCCGGCCAACATGCCCAACTGCAGCAACAGCTCCCAAACCGAAGGAGCCAGGACCCAAAGACCTAGCTGGCCTGAAGGGCCCCCAGGGGGCCCCCAAGCAGCCCCTCTCCATTTGGGTCTGGGGGCTTTCGTTGGGCCGGGGACCTGGGAGGTACCTGCAAGGTTGCAGTTCGCAGCCCGAGAAGCACTCTCCGGTCAACATGCCCAACTGCAGAAACAGCTCCCAAACCGAAGGAGCCAGGACCCAAAGACCTAGCTGGCCTGGAGTGTCCCCAGGGGGCCCGCAAGCAGCCCCTCTCAATTTTGGTCTGGGGGCTTTCGTTGGGCCGGGAACCTGGGAGGTGCCTGCAAGGTTGCAGTTCGCGGCCCGAGAAGCACTCTCCGGCCATCATGCCCAACGTCCAGCAACAGCTCCCAAACCGAAGGAGCCAGGACCCAAAGACCTAGCTGGCCTGAAGGGCCCCCAGGGGGCCCCCAAGCAGCCCCTCTCAATTTGGGTCTGGGGGCTTTCGTTGGGCCAGGGACATGGGAGGTACCTGCAAGGTTGCAGTTCGCAGCCCGAGAAGCACTCTCCGGCCAACATGCCCAACGTCCAGCAACAGCTCCCAAACCGAAGGAGCTAGGACCCAAAGACCTAGCTGGCCTGAAGGGCCCCCTGGGGGCCCCCAAGCAGCCCCTCTCCATTTGGGTCTGGGGGCTTTCGTTGGGCATGGAACCTGGGAGGTACCTGCAAGGTTGCAGTTCGCAGCCCGAGAAGCACTCTCCGGCCAACATGCCCAACGTCCAGCAACAGCTCCCAAAGCGAAGGAGCCAGGACCCAAAGACCTAGCTGGCCTGAAGGGCCCCCAGGGGGCCCCCAAGCAGCCCCTCTCCATTTGGGTCTGGGGGCTTTCGTTGGGCCGGGAACCTGGGAGGTACCTGCAAGGTTGCAGTTCGCGGCCCGAGAAGCACTCTCCGGCCAACATGCCCAACTGCAGCAACAGCTCCCAAACCGAAGGAGCCAGGACCCAAAGAACTAGCTGGCCTGAAGGGGCCACAAGGGACCCCCAAGCAGCCCCTCTCCATTTGGGTCTGGGGGCTTTCGTTGGGCATGGAACCTGGGAGGAACCTGCAAGGTTGCAGTTCACGTACCGAGAAGCACTCTCCGGCCAACATGCCCAACTGCAGCAACAGCTACCAAACCGAAGGAGTCAGGACCCAAAGACCTAGCTGGCCTGGAGTGTCCCCAGGGGGCCCGCAAGCAGCCCCTCTCAATTTGGGTCTGGGGGCTTTCGTTGGGCCGGGAACCTGGGAGGTGCCTGCAAGGTTGCAGTTCGCGGCCTGAGAAGCAGTCTCCGGCCATCATGCCCAACGTCCAGCAACAGCTCCCAAACCGAAGGAGCCAGGACCCAAAGACCTAGCTGGCCTGAAGGGCCCCCAGGGGGCCCCCAAGCAGCCCCTCTCAATTTGGGTCTGGGGGCTTTCGTTGGGCCAGGGACATGGGAGGTACTTGCAAGGTTGCAGTTCGCAGCCCGAGAAGCACTCTCCGGCCAACATGCCCAACGTCCAGCAACAGCTCCCAAACCGAAGGAGCTAGGACCCAAAGACCTAGCTGGCCTGAAGGGCCCCCAGGGGGCCCCCAAGCAGCCCCTCTCCATTTGGGTCTGGGGGCTTTCGTTGGGCATGGAACCTGGGAGGTACCTGCAAGGTTGCAGTTCGCAGCCCGAGAAGCACTCTCCGGCCAACATGCCCAACGTCCAGCAACAGCTCCCAAAGCGAAGGAGCCAGGACCCAAAGACCTAGCTGGCCTGAAGGGCCCCCAGGGGGCCCCCAAGCAGCCCCTCTCCATGTGGGTCTGGGGGCTTTCGTTGGGCCGGGAACCTGGGAGGTACATGCAAGGTTGCAGTTCGCGGCCCGAGAAGCACTCTCCGGTCAACATGCCAAACGTCCAGCAACAGCTCCCAAACCGAAGGAGCCAGGACCCAAAGACCTAGCTGGCCTGGAGTGTCCCCAGGGTACCCGCAAGCAGCCCCTCTCAATTTTGGTCTGGGGGCTTTCGTTGGGGCGGGAACCTGGGAGGTACCTGCAAGGTTGCAGTTCGCAGCCCGAGAAGCACTCTCCGGTCAACATGCCCAACGTCCAGCAACAGCTCCCAAACCGAAGGAGCTAGGACCCAAAGACCTAGCTGGCCTGAAGGGGCCCCAAGGGGCCCCCAAGCAGCCCCTCTCAATTTGGGTCTGGGGGCTTTCCTTGGGCCGGGATCCTGGGAGCTACCTGCAAGGTTGCAGTTCACGTACCGAGAAACACTCTCTGGCCAACTTACCATACGTCCAGCAACAGCTCCCAAACCGAAGAAGCCAGGACCCAAAGACCTAGCTGGCCTAAAGGGGCCCCCAGGGGGCCCCCAAACAGCCCCTCTCCATTTGGGTCTGGGGGCTTTCGTTGGGCCAGGGACATGGGAGGTACCTTCAAGGTTGCAGTTCGCAGCCCGAGAAGCACTCTCCGGCCAACATGCCCAACGTCCAGCAACAGCTCCCAAACCGAAGGAGCTAGGACCCAAAGACCTAGCTGGCCTGAAGGGCCCCCTGGGGGTCCCCAAGCAGCCCCTCTTCATTTGGGTCTGGGGGCTTTCGTTGGGCATGGAACCTGGGAGGTACCTGCAAGGTTGCAGTTCGCAGCCCGAGAAGCACTCTCCGGCCAACATGCCCAACGTCCAGCAACAGCTCCCAAAGCGAAGGAGCCAGGACCCAAAGACCTAGCTGGCCTGAAAGGCCCCCAGGGGGCCCCCAAGCAGCCCCTCTCAATTTGGGTCTGGGGGCTTTCGTTGGGCCGGGGACATGGGAGGTACCTGCAAGGTTGCAGTTCGCAGCCCGAGAAGCACTCTCCGGTCAACATGCACAACTGCAGCAACAGCTCCCAAACCAAGGAGCCAGGACCCAAAGACCTAGCTGGCCTGAAGGGCCCCCAGGGGGCCCCCAAGCAGCCCCTCTCCATTTGGGTCTGGGGGCTTTCGTTGGGCCTGGGACCTGGGAGGTACCTGCAAGGTTGCAGTTCGCAGCCCGAGAAGCACTCTCCGGCCAACATGCCCAACTGCAGCAACAGCTCCCAAACCGAAGGAGCCAGGACCCAAAGACCTAGCTGGCCTGAAGGGCCCCCAGGGGGCCCCCAAACAGCCCGTCTCCATTTGGGTCTGGGGGCTTTCGTTGGGCATGGAGCCTGGGAGGAACCTGCAAGGTTGCAGTTCGCGGCCCGAGAAGCACTCTCCGGCCAACATGCCCAACTGCAGCAACAGCTCCCAAACCGAAGGAGCCAGGACCCAAAGAAATAGCTGGCCTGAAGGGTCCCCAGGGGGCCCCCAAGCAGCCCCTCTCCATTTGGGTCTGGGGGCTTTCCTTGGGCCGGGAACCTGGGAGGTGCCTGCAAGGTTGCAGTTCGCGGCCCGAGAAGCACTCTCCGGCCATCATGCCCAACGTCCAGTAACAGCTCCCAAACCGAAGGAGCCAGGACCCAAAGACCTAGCTGGCCTGAAGAGTCCCCAGGGGGCCCCCAAACAGCCCCTCTCAATTTGGGTCTGGGGGCTTTCATTGGGCCGGGAACCTGGGAGCTACCTGCAAGGTTGCAGTTCACGGCCCGAGAAGCACTCTCCGGCCAACATGCCCAACTGCAGCAACAGCTCCCAAACCGAAGGAGCCAGGACCCAAAGACCTAGCTGGCCTGAAGCGGCCCCAGGGGGCCCCCAAGCAGCCCCTCTCCATTTGGGTCTGGGGGCTTTCGTTGGGCCGGGGACATGGGAGCTACCTGCAAGGTTGCAGTTCGCGGCCCGAAAAGCACTCTCCGGCCAACATGCCCAACTGCAGCAACAGCTCCCAAACCGAAGGAGCCAGGACCCAAAGACCTAGCTGGCCTGAAGCGGCCCCAGGGGGCCCCCAAGCAGCCCCTCTCCATTTGGGTCTGGGGGCTTTCGTTGGGCCGGGGACCTGGGAGATATTTGCAAGGTTGCAGTTCGCAGCCCGAGAAGCACTCTCCGGCCAACATGCCCAACGTCCAGCAACAGCTCCCAAACCGAAGGAGCCAGGACACAAAGACCTAGCTGGCCTGAAGGGCCACCAGGGGGCCCCCAAACAGCCACTCTCCATTTGGGTCTGGGGGCTTTCGTTGGGCCGGGAACCTGGGAGCTACCTGCAAGGTTGCAGTTCGCGGCCCGAGAAGCACTCTCCGGCCAACATGCCCAACTGCAGCAACAGCTCCCAAAGCGAAGGAGCCAGGAACCAAAGACCTAGCTGGCCTGAAGTGCCCCCAGGGGGCCCCCAAGCAGCCCCTCTCCATTTGGGTCTGGGGGCTTTCGTTGGGCCGGGGACCTGGGAGGGACCTGCAAGGTTGCAGTTCGCAACCTGAGAAGCACTCTCCGGTCAACATGCACAACTGCAGCAACAGCTCCCAAACCGAAGGAGCCAGGACCCAAAGACCTAGCTGGCCTGAAGGGGCCCCTGGGGGCCCCCAAGCAGCCCCTCTCAATTTAGGTCTGGGGGCTTTCCTTGGGCCGGGAACCTGGGAGCTACCTGCAAGGTTGCAGTTCGTGGCCCGAGAAGCACTCTCCGGCCAACATGCCCAACTGCAGCAACAGCTCCCAAACCGAAGGAGTAAGGACCCAAAGACATAGCTGGCCTGGAGTGTCCCCAGGGGGCCCGCAAGCAGCCCCTCTCCATTTGGGTCTGGGGGCTTTCGTTGGGCCGGGGACCTGGGAGGTACCTGCAAGGTTGCAGTTCGCAGCCCGAGAAGCACTCTCCGGTCAACATGCCCAACTACAGAAACAGCTCCCAAACCGAAGGAGCCAGGACCCAAAGACCTAGCTGGCCTGAAGGGGCCCCAGGGGGCCCCCAAACAGCCCCTCTCCATTTGGGTCTGGGGGCTTTCGTTGGGCCGGGGACATGGGAGGTACCTGCAAGGTTGCAGTTCGCAGCCCGAGAAGCACTCTCCTGCCAACATGCCCAACATCCAGCAACAGCTCCCAAAGCGAAGGAGCCAGGACCCAAAGACCTAGCTGGCCTGAAGAGTCCCCAGGGGGCCCCCAAACAGCCCCTCTCAATTTGGGTCTGGGGGCTTTCGTTGGGCCGGGGACCTGGGAGGTACCTGCAAGGTTGCAGTTCGCAGCCTGAGAAGCACTCTCCGGCCAACATGCCCAACGTCCAGCAACAGCTCCCAAACCGAAGGAGCCAGGACCCAAAGACCTAGCTGGCCTGAAGGGCCCCCAGGGGGCCCCCAAACAGCCCCTCTCCATTTGGGTCTGGGGGCTTTCGTTGGGCCGGGGACCTGGGAGGTACCTGCAAGGTTGCAGTTCGCAGCCCGAGAAGCACTCTCCGGTCAACATGCCCAACTGCACAAACAGCTCCCAAACCGAAGGAGCCAGGACCCAAAGACCTAGCTGGCCTGAAGGGGCCCCAAGGGGTCCCCAAGCAGCCCCTCTCCATTTGGGTCTGGGGGCTTTCCTTGGGCCGTGAACCTGGGAGAGACCTGCAAGGTTGCAGTTCACGTACCGAGAAGCACTCTCCGGCCAACATGCCCAACGTCCAGCAACAGCTCCCAAACCGAAGGAGCCAGGACCCAAAGACCTAGCTGGCCTGAAGGGCCCCCAGGGGGCCCCCAAGCAGCCCCTCTCAATTTGGGTCTGGGGGCTTTCCTTGGGCCGGGAACCTGGGAGCTACCTGCAAGGTTGCAGTTCCCGTACCGAGAAGCACTCTCTGGCCATCATGCCCAACGTCCAGCAACAGCTCCCAAACCGAAGGAGCCAGGACACAAAGAACTAGCTGGCCTGAAGGGGCCCCAGGGGGCCCCCAAGCAGCCCCTCTCCATTTGGATCTGGGGGCTTTCGTTGGGCCTGGGACCTGGGAGGTACCTGCAAGGTTGCAGTTCGCTGCCCGAGAAGCACTCTCCGGTCAACATGCCCAACGTCCAGCAACAGCTCCCAAACCGAAGGAGCCAGGACCCAAAGACCTAGCTGGCCTGAAGGGCCCCCAGGGGGCCCCCAAGCAGCCCCTCTCAATTTGGGTTTGGGGGCTTTCGTTGGGCCGGGGACATGGGAGGTACCTGCAAGGTTGCAGTTCGCAGCCCGAGAAGCACTCTCCGGCCAACATGCCCAACGTCCAGCAACAGCTCCCAAAGCGAAGGAGCCAGGACACAAAGACCTAGCTGGCCTGAAGGGGCCCCAGGGGGCCCCCAAGCAGCCCCTCTCCATTTGGGTCTGGGGGCTTTCGTTGGGCCGGGGACCTGGGAGGGACCTGCAAGGTTGCAGTTCGCAGCCTGAGAAGCACTCTCCGGTCAACATGCCCAACTGCAGCAACAGCTCCCAAACCAAGGAGCCAGGACCCAAAGACCTAGCTGGACTGAAGGGCCCCCAGGGGGCCCCCAAGCAGCCCCTCTCCATTTGGGTCTGGGGGCTTTCGTTGGGCCTGGGAACCTGGGAGGTACCTGCAAGGTTGCAGTTCGCAGCCCGAGAAGCACTCTCCGGTCAACATGCACAACTGCAGCAACAGCTCCCAAACCGAAGGAGCCAGGACCCAAAGACCTAGCTGGCCTGAAGGGCCCCCAGGGGGCCCCCAAGCAGCCCCTCTCCATTTGGGTCTGGGGGCTTTCGTTGGGCATGGAGCCTGGGAGGAACCTGCAAGGTTGCAGTTCGCGGCCCGAGAAGCACTCTCCGGCCAACATGCCCAACGTCCAGCAACAGCTCCCAAACCGAAGGAGCCAGGACCCAAAGACCTAGCTGGCCTGAAGGGGCCCCAGGGGGCCCCCAAGCAGCCCCTCTCAATTTGGGTCTGGGGGCTTTCCTTGGGCCGGGAACCTGGGAGCTACCTGCAAGGTTGCAGTTCACGTACCGAGAAGCACTCTCAGGCCAACATGCCCAACGTCCAGCAACAGCTCCCAAACCGAAGGAGCCAGGACCCAAAGACCTAGCTGGCCTGAAGGGCCCCCAGGGGGCCCCCAAACAGCCCCTCTCCATTTGGGTCTGGGGGCTTTCGTTGGGCCGGGAACCTGGGAGCTACCTGCAAGGTTGCAGTTCGCGGCCCGAGAAGCACTCTCCGGCCAACATGCCCAACTGCAGCAACAGCTCCCAAACCGAAGGAGTCAGGACCCAAAGACCTAGCTGGCCTGAAGTGGCCACAAGGGGCCCCCAAGCAGCCCCTCTCCATTTGGGTCTGGGGGCTTTCCTTTGGCATGAAACCTGAGAGCTACCTACAAGTTTGCAGTTCACGTACCGAGAAGCACTCTCTGTGCAACATGCCCAACGTCCAGCAACAGCTCCCAAACCGAAGGAGCCAGGACCCAAAGACCTAGCTGGCTTGAAGGGCCCCCAGGGGGCCCCCAAACAGCCCCTCTCCATTTGGGTCTGGGGGCTTTCGTTGGGCCGGGAACCTGGGAGCTACCTGCAAGGTTGCAGTTCGCGGCCCGAGAAGCACTCTCCGGCCAACATGCCCAACTGCAGCAACAGCTCCCAAACCGAAGGAGTCAGGACCCAAAGACATAGCTGGCCTGGAGTGTCCCCAGGGGGCCCGCAAGCAGCCCCTCTCCATTTGGGTCTGGGGGCTTTCGTTGGGCCGGGAACCTGGGAGGTGCCTGCAAGGTTGCAGTTCGCAGCCCGAGAAGCACTCTCCGGCCATCATGCCCAACGTCCAGCAACAGCTCCCAAACCGAAGGAGCCAGGACCCAAAGACCTAGCTGGCCTGAAGGGCCGCCAGGGGGCCCCCAAGCAGCCCCTCTCAATTTGGGTCTGGGGGCTTTCGTTGGGCCGGGAACCTGGGAGCTACCTGCAAGGTTGCAGTTCCCGTACCGAGAAGCACTCTCTGGCCAACATGCCCAACGTCCAGCAACAGCTCCCAAACCGAAGGAGCCAGGACCCAAAGACCTAGCTGGCCTGAAGGGGCCCCAGGGGGCCCCCAAGCAGCCCCTCTCCATTTGGGTCTGGGGGCTTTCGTTGGGCCGGGAACCTGGGAGCTACCTGCAAGTTTGCAGTTCGCAGCCCGAGAAGCACTCTCCGGTCAACATGCCCAACTGCAGCAACAGCTCCCAAACTGAAGGAGCCAGGACCCAAAGACCTAGCTGGCCTGGAGGGTCCCCAGGGGGCCCCCAAGCAGCCCCTCTCCATTTGGGTCTGGGGGTTTTAGTTCGGCCGGGAACTTGGGAGCTACCTGCAAGGTTGCAGTTCGCGGCCAGAGAAGCACTCTCCGGCCAACATGCCCAACTGCAGCAACAGCTCCCAAACCGAAGGAGCCAGGACCCAAAGACCTAGCTGGCCTGAAGAGTCCCCAGGGGGCCCCCAAACAGCCCCTCTCAATTTGGGTCTGGGGGCTTTCGTTGGGCATGTATACCTGAGAGGTACCTGCAAGGTTATAGTTCGCAGCCCGAGAAGCACTCTCCGGCCAACATGCCCAACGTCCAGCAAAAGCTCCCAAACTGAAGGAGCCAGGACCCAAAGACCTAGCTGGCCTGGAGGGTCCCCAAGGGGCCCCCAAGCAGCCCCTCTCCATTTGGGTCTGGGGGCTTTAGTTGGGCCGGGAACTTGGGAGATACCTGCAAGGTTGCAGTTCGCAGCCCGAGAAGCACTCTCCGGCCAACATGCCCAACGTCCAGCAACAGCTCCCAAACCGAAGGAGCCAGGACCCAAAGACCTAGCTGGCCTGAAGGGCCCCCAGGGGGCCCCCAACCAGCCCCTCTCAATTTGGGTCTGGGGGCTTTCGTTGGGCCGGGGATCTGGGAGGTACCTGAAAGGTTGAAGTTCGCAGCCCGAGAAGCACTCTCCGGCCAACATGCCCAACTGCAGCAACAGCTCCCAAACCGAAGGAGCCAGGACCCAAAGACCTAGCTGGCCTGAAGGGGCCCCAAGGGGCCCCCAAGCAGCCCCTCTCCATTTGGGTCTGGGGGCTTTCCTTGGGCCGGGAACCTGGGAGCTACCTGCAAGGTTGCAGTTCACGGCCCGAGAAGCACTCTCCGGCCAACATGCCCAACGTCCAGCTACAGCTCCCAAACCGAAGGAGCCAGGACCCAAAGACCTAGCTGGCCTGAAGGGGCCCCAGGGGGCCCCCAAGCAGCCCCTCTCCATTTGGGTCTGGGGGCTTTCGTTGGGCCGGGAACCTGGGAGGTGCCTGCAAGGTTGCAGTTCGCGGCCCGAGAAGCACTCTCCGGCCAACATGCCCAACTGCAGCAACAGCTCCCAAAGCGAAGGAGCCAGGACCCAAAGACCTAGCTGGCCTGAAGGGCCCCCAGGGGGCCCCCAAGCAGCCCGTCTCCATTTGGGTCTGGGGGCTTTCGTTGGGCATGTATACCTGAGAAGTACCTGCAAGGTTATAGTTCGCAGCCCGAGAAGCACTCTCCGGCCAACATGCCCAACGTCCAGCAACAGCTCCCAAACTGAAGGAGCCAGGACCCAAAGACCTAGCTGGCCTGAAGGGCCCCCAGGGGGCCCCCAAGCAGCCCCTCTCCATTTGGGTCTGGGGGCTTTAGTTGGGCCGGGAACTTGGGAGATACCTGCAAGGTTGCAGTTCGCAGCCCGAGAAGCACTCTCCAGCCAACATGCCCAACGTCCAGCAACAGCTCCCAAACCGAAGGAGCCAGGACCCAAAGACCTAGCTGGCCTGAAGGGCCCCCAGGGGGCCCCCAAGCAGCCCCTCTCCATTTGGGTCTGGGGGCTTTCGTTGGGCCGGGAACCTGGGAGGTACCTGCAAGGTTGCAGTTCGCGGCCCGAGAAGCACTCTCCGGCCAACATGCCCAACTGCAGCAACAGCTCCCAAACCAAGGAGCCAGGACCCAAAGACCTAGCTGGCCTGAAGGGCCCCCAGGGGGCCCCCAAGCAGCCCCTCTCCATTTGGGTCTGGGGGCTTTCGTTGGGCCTGGGACCTGGGAGGTACCTACAAGTTTGCAGTTCACGTACCGAGAAGCACTCTCCGGCCAACATGCCCAACTGCAGCAACAGCTCCCAAACCGAAGGAGCCAGGACCCAAAGACCTAGCTGGCCTGAAGGGCCCCCAGGGGGCCCCCAAACAGCCCGTCTCCATTTGGGTCTGGGGGCTTTCGTTGGGCCGGGAACCTGGGAGGAACCTGCAAGGTTGCAGTTCGCGGCCCGAGAAGCACTCTCCGGCCAACATGCCCAACTGCAGCAACAGCTCCCAAACCGAAGGAGCCAGGACCCAAAGAAATAGCTGGCCTGAAGGGTCCCCAGGGGGCCCCCAAGCAGCCCCTCTCCATTTGGGTCTGGGGGCTTTCCTTGGGCCGGGAACCTGGGAGGTGCCTGCAAGGTTGCAGTTCGCGGCCCGAGAAGCACTCTCCGGCCATCATGCCCAACGTCCAGTAACAGCTCCCAAACCGAAGGAGCCAGGACCCAAAGACCTAGCTGGCCTGAAGAGTCCCCAGAGGGCCCCCAACCAGCCCCTCTCAATTTGGGTCTGGGGGCTTTCATTGGGCCGGGAACCTGGGAGCTACCTGCAAGGTTGCAGTTCACGGCCCGAGAAGCACTCTCCGGCCAACATGCCCAACTGCAGCAACAGCTCCCAAACCGAAGGAGCCAGGACCCAAAGACCTAGCTGGCCTGAAGCGGCCCCAGGGGGCCCCCAAGCAGCCCCTCTCCATTTGGGTCTGGGGGCTTTCGTTGGGCCGGGGACATGGGAGCTACCTGCAAGGTTGCAGTTCGCGGCCCGAGAAGCACTCTCCGGCCAACATGCCCAACTGCAGCAACAGCTCCCAAACCGAAGGAGCCAGGACCCAAAGACCTAGCTGGCCTGAAGCGGCCCCAGGGGGCCCCCAAGCAGCCCCTCTCCATTTGGGTCTGGGGGCTTTCGTTGGGCCGGGGACATGGGAGCTACCTGCAAGGTTGCAGTTCGCAGCCCGAGAAGCACTCTCCGGCCAACATGCCCAACGTCCAGCAACAGCTCCCAAACCGAAGGAGCCGTGACACAAAGACCTAGCTGGCCTGAAGGGCCCCCAGTGGGCCCCCAAACAGCCACTCTCCATTTGGGTCTGGGGGCTTTCGTTGGGCCGGGAACCTGGGAGCTACCTGCAAGGTTGCAGTTCGCGGCCCGAGAAGCACTCTCCGGCCAACATGCCCAACTGCAGCAACAGCTCCCAAAGCGAAGGAGCCAGGACCCAAAGACCTAGCTGGCCTGAAGGGCCCCCAGGGGGCCCCCAAGCAGCCCCTCTCCATTTGGGTCTGGGGGCTTTCGTTGGGCCGGGGACCTGGGAGGGACCTGCAAGGTTGCAGTTCGCAGCCTGAGAAGCACTCTCCGGTCAACATGCACAACTGCAGCAACAGCTCCCAAACCGAAGGAGCCAGGACCCAAAGACCTAGCTGGCCTGAAGGGGCCCCAGGGGGCACCCAAGCAGCCCCTCTCAATTTGGGTCTGGGGGCTTTCGTTGGGCCGGGAACCTGGGAGCTACCTGCAAGGTTGCAGTTCACGTACCGAGAAGCACTCTCCGGCCAACATGCCCAACTGCAGCAACAGCTCCCAAACCGAAGGAGCCAGGACCCAAAGACCTAGCTGGCCTGAAGGGCCCCCAGGGGGCCCCCAAACAGCCCCTCTCCATTTGGGTCTGGGGGCTTTCGTTGGGCCGGGAACCTGGGAGGTACCTGCAAGGTTGCAGTTCGCGGCCCGAGAAGCACTCTCCGGCCAACATGCCCAACTGCAGCAACAGCTCCCAAACCAAAGGAGTCAGGACCCAAAGACCTAGCTGGCCTGAAGGGGCCACAAGGGGCCCCCAAGCAGCCCCTCTCCATTTGGGTCTGGGGGCTTTCCTTTGGCATGAAACCTGGGAGCTACCTACAAGTTTGCAGTTCACGTACCGAGAAGCACTCTCTGTCCAACATGCCCAACGTCCAGCAACAGCTCCCAAACCGAAGGAGCCAGGACCCAAAGACCTAGCTGGCCTGAAGGGCCCCCAGGGGGCCCCCAAACAGCCCCTCTCCATTTGGGTCTGGGGGCTTTCGTTGGGCCGGGAACCTGGGAGCTACCTGCAAGGTTGCAGTTCGCGGCCCGAGAAGCACTCTCCGGCCAACATGCACAACTGCAGCAACAGCTCCCAAACCGAAGGAGTCAGGACCCAAAGACATAGATGGCCTGGAGTGTCCCCAGGGGGCCCGCAAGCAGCCCCTCTCAATTTTGGTCTGGGGGCTTTCGTTGGGCCGGGAACCTGGGAGGTGCCTGCAAGGTTGCAGTTCGCGGCCCGAGAAGCACTCTCCGGTCAACATGCCCAACTGCAGAAACAGCTCCCAAACCGAAGGAGCCAGGACCCAAAGACCTAGCTGGCCTGAAGGGCCACCAGGGGGCCCCCAAGCAGCCCCTCTCCATTTGGGTCTGGGGGCTTTCGTTGGGCCGGGGACATGGGAGGTACCTGCAAGTTTGCAGTTCGCAGCCCGAGAAGCACTCTCCGGTCAACATGCCCAACTGCAGCAACAGCTCCCAAACCGAAGGAGCCAGGACCCAAAGACCTAGCTGGCCTGAAGGGCCCCCAGGGGGCCCCCAAGCAGCCCCTCTCAATTTGGGTCTGGGGGCTTTCGTTGGGCCGGGGACATGGGAGGTACCTGCAAGGTTGCAGTTCGCAGCCCGAGAAGCACTCTCCGGCCAACATGCCCAACATCCAGCAACAGCTCCCAAACCGAAGGAGCCAGGACCCAAAGACCTAGCTGGCCTGAAGAGTCCCCAGGGGGCCCCCAAACAGCCCCTCTCAATTTGGGTCTGGGGGCTTTCGTCGGGCATGGACCCTGGGAGGTACCTGCAAGGTTGCAGTTCGCAGCCTGAGAAGCACTCTCCGGCCAACATGCCCAACATCCAGCAACAGCTCCCAAACCGAAGGAGCCAGGACCCAAAGACCTAGCTGGCCTGAAGAGTCCCCAGGGGGCCCCCAAGCAGCCCCTCTCCATTTGGGTCTGGGGGCTTTCGATGGCCCGGGAACCTGGGAGCTACCTGCAAGGTTGCAGTTCGCGGCCCGAGAAGCACTCTCCGGCCAACATGCCCAACTGCAGCAACAGCTCCCAAACCGAAGGAGCCAGGACCCAAAGACCTAGCTGGCCTGAAGCGGCCCCAGGGGGCCCCCAAGCAGCCCCTCTCCATTTGGGTCTGGGGGCTTTCGTTGGGCCGGGAACCTGGGAGGTACCTGCAAGGTTGCAGTTCGCGGCCCGAGAAGCACTCTCCGGCCAACATGCCCAACTGCAGCAACAGCTCCCAAAGCGAAGGAGCCAGGACCCAAAGACCTAGCTGGCCTGAAGTGCCCCCAGGGGGCCCCCAAGCAGCCCCTCTCCATTTGGGTCTGGGGGCTTTCGTTGAGCCGGGGACCTGGGAGGGACCTGCAAGGTTGCAGTTCGCAGCCTGAGAAGCACTCTCCGGTCAACATGCACAACTGCAGCAACAGCTCCCAAACCGAAGGAGCCAGGACCCAAAGACCTAGCTGGCCTGAAGGGCCCCCAGGGGGCCCCCAAACAGCCCGTCTCCATTTGGGTCTGGGGGCTTTCGTTGGGCATGGAGCCTGGGAGGAACCTGCAAGGTTGCAGTTCGCGGCCCGAGAAGCACTCTCCGGCCAACATGCCCAACGTCCAGCAACAGCTCCCAAACCGAAGGAGCCAGGACCCAAAGACCTAGCTGGCCTGAAGGGGCCCCAGGGGGCCCCCAAGCAGCCCCTCTCAATTTGGGTCTGGGGGCTTTCCTTTGGCATGAAACCTGAGAGCTACCTACAAGTTTGCATTTCACGTACCGAGAAGCACTCACTGTCCAACATGCCCAACGTCCAGCAACAGCTCCCAAACCGAAGGAGCCAGGACCCAAAGACTTAGCTGGCCTGAAGGGCCCCCAGGGGGCCCCCAAACAGCCCCTCTCCATTTGGGTCTGGGGGCTTTCGTTGGGCCGGGAACCTGGGAGGTACCTGCAAGGTTGCAGTTCGCGGCCCGAGAAGCACTCTCCGGCCAACATGCTCAACTGCAGCAACAGCTCCCAAACCGAAGGAGTCAGGACCCAAAGACATAGCTGGCCTGGAGTGTCCCCAGGGGGCCCGCAAGCAGCCCCTCTCAATTTTGGTCTGGGGGCTTTCGTTGGGCCGGGAACCTGGGAGGTGCCTGCAAGGTTGCAGTTCGCGGCCCGAGAAGCACTCTCCGGCCATCATGCCCAACGTCCAGCAACAGCTCCCAAAGCGAAGGAGCCAGGACCCAAAGACCTAGCTGGCCTGAAGGGCCCCCAGGGGGCCCCCAAGCAGCCCCTCTCCATTTGGGTCTGGGGGCTTTCGTTGGGCTGGGGACCTGGGAGGTACCTGCAAGGTTGCAGTTCGCAGCCCGAGAAGCACTCTCCGGTCAACATGCCCAACTGCAGAAACAGCTCCCAAACCGAAGGAGCCAGGACCCAAAGACCTAGCTGGCCTGAAGGGCCCCCAGGGGGCCCCCAAACAGCCCCTCTCCATTTGGGTCTGGGGGCTTTCGTTGGGCCGGGGACATGGGAGGTACCTGCAAGGTTGCAGTTCGCAGCCCGAGAAGCACTCTCCGGCCAACATGCCCAACATCCAGCAACAGCTCCCAAACCGAAGGAGCCAGGACCCAAAGACATAGCTGGCCTGAAGAGTCCCCAGGGGGCCCCCAAACAGCCCCTCTCAATTTGGGTCTGGGGGCTTTCGTCGGGCATGGACCCTGGGAGGTACCTGCAAGGTTGCAGTTCGCAGCCTGAGAAGCACTCTCCGGCCAACATGCCCAACGTCCAGCAACAGCTCCCAAACCGAAGGAGCCAGGACCCAAAGACCTAGCTGGCCTGAAGAGTCCCCAGGGGGCCCCCAAGCAGCCCCTCTCAATTTGGGTCTGGGGGCTTTCGATGGCCCGGGAACCTGGGAGCTACCTGCAAGTTTGCAGTTCGCGGCCCGAGAAGCACTCTCCGGCCAACATGCCCAACTGCAGCAACAGCTCCCAAACCGAAGGAGCCAGGACCCAAAGACCTAGCTGGCCTGAAGCGGCCCCAGGGGGCCCCCAAACAGCCCCTCTCCATTTGGGTCTGGGGGCTTTCGTTGGGCCGGGGACATGGGAGGTACCTGCAAGGTTGCAGTTCGCAGCCCGAGAAGCACTCTCCGGCCAACATGCCCAACGTCCAGCAACAGCTCCCAAACCGAAGGAGCCAGGACCCAAAGACCTAGCTGGCCTGAAGGGGCCCCAGGGGGCCCCCAAACAGCCCCTCTCAATTTGGGTCTGGGGGCTTTCGTTGGGCCGGGAACCTGGGAGGTACCTGCAAGGTTGCAGTTCGCGGCCCGAGAAGCACTCTCCGGCCAACATGCCCAACTGCAGCAACAGCTCCCAAACCGAAGGAGTCAGGACCCAAAGACCTAGCTGGCCTGAAGGGCCCCCAGGGGGCCCCCAAGCAGCCCCTCTCCATTTGGGTCTGGGGGCTTTCCTTTGGCATGGAACCTGGGAGCTACCTACAAGTTTGCAGTTCACGTACCGAGAAGCACTCTCTGGCCAACATGCCCAACGTCCAGCAACAGCTCCCAAACCGAAGGAGCCAGGACCCAAAGACCTAGCTGGCCTGAAGGGCCCCCAGGGGGCCCCCAAACAGCCCCTCTCCATTTGGGTCTGGGGGCTTTCGTTGGGCCGGGAACCTGGGAGCTACCTGCAAGGTTGCAGTTCGCGGCCCGAGAAGCACTCTCCGGCCAACATGCCCAACTGCAGCAACAGCTCCCAAACCGAAGGAGTCAGGACCCAAAGACATAGCTGGCCTGGAGTGTCCCCAGGGGGCCCGCAAGCAGCCCCTCTCAATTTTGGTCTGGGGGCTTTCGTTGGGCCGGGAACCTGGGAGGTGCCTGCAAGGTTGCAGTTCGCGGCCCGAGAAGCAGTCTCCGGCCATCATGCCCAACGTCCAGCAACAGCTCCCAAACCGAAGGAGCCAGGACCCAAAGACCTAGCTGGCCTGAAGGGCCCCCAGGGGGCCCCCAAGCAGCCCCTCTCAATTTGGGTCTTGGGGCTTTCCTTGGGCCGGGAACCTGGGAGCTACCTGCAAGGTTGCAGTTCGCGGCCCGAGAAGCACTCTCTGGCCAACATGCCCAACGTCCTGCAACAGCTCCCAAACCGAAGGAGCCAGGACCCAAAGACCTAGCTGGCCTGAAGGGTCCCCAAGGGGCCCCCAAGCAGCCCCTCTCCATTTGGATCTGGGGGCATTCGTTGGGCCTGGGACCTGGGAGGTACCTGCAAGGTTGCAGTTCGCAGCCCGAGAAGCACTCTCCGGTCAACATGCCCAACGTCCAGCAACAGCTCCCAAACCGAAGGAGCCAGGACCCAAAGACCTAGCTGGCCTGAAGGGCCCCCAGGGGTCCCCCAAACAGCCACTCTCCATTTGGGTCTGGGGGCTTTCGTTGGGCCGGGAACCTGGGAGCTACCTGCAAGGTTGCAGTTCGCGGCCCGAGAAGCACTCTCCGGCCAACATGCCCAACTGAAGCAACAGCTCCCAAACCGAAGGAGTCAGGACCCAAAGACCTAGCTGGCCTGAAGGGGCCACAAGGGGCCCCCAAGCAGCCCCTCTCCATTTGGGTCTGGGGGCTTTCCTTTGGCATGGAACCTGGGAGCTAACTACAAGTTTGCAGTTCACGTACCGAGAAGCACTCTCTGTCCAACATGCCCAACGTCCAGCAACAGCTCCCAAACCCAAGGAGCCAGGACCCAAAGACCTAGCTGGCCTGAAGGGCCCCCAGGGGTCCCCCAAGCAGCCCCTCTCCATTTGGGTCTGGGGGCTTTCGTTGGGCCGGGGACATGGGAGGTACCTGCAAGGTTACAGTTCGTAGCCCGAGAAGCACTCTCCGGCCAACATGCCCAACTGCAGCAACACCTCCCAAACCGAAGGAGTCAGGACCCAAAGACATAGCTGGCCTGGAGTGTCCCCAGGGGGCCCGCAAGCAGCCCCTCTCAATTTTGGTCTGGGGGCTTTCGTTGGTCCGGGAACCTGGGAGGTGCCTGCAAGTTTGCAGTTCGCGGCCCGAGAAGCAGTCTCCGGCCATCATGCCCAACGTCCAGCAACAGCTCCCAAACCGAAGGAGCCAGGACCCAAAGACCTAGCTGGCCTGAAGGGCCCCCAGGGGGCCCCAAACAGCCCCTCTCCATTTGGGTCTGGGGGCTTTCGTTGGGCCGGGAACCTGGGAGCTACCTGCAAGGTTGCAGTTCGCAGACCGAGAAGCACTCTCCGGCCAACATGCCCAACTGCAGCAACAGCTCCCAAACCGAAGGAGCCAGGACCAAAGACCTAGCTGGCCTGAAGGGGCCCCAGGGGGCCCCCAAACAGCCCCTCTCCATTTGGGTCTGGGGGCTTTCGTTGGGCATGGAACCTGGGAGCTACCTGCAAGGTTGCAGTTAGCAGCCCGAGAAGCACTCTCCGGCCAACATGCCCAACGTCCAGCAACAGCTCCCAAACCGAAGGAGCCAGGACCAAACACCTAGCTGGCCTGAAGGGCCCTCAGGGGGCCCCCAAGCAGCCCCTCTCAATTTTGGTCTGGGGGCTTTCGTTGGGCCGGGGACATGGGAGGTACCTGCAAGGTTGCAGTTCGCAGCCCGAGAAGCACTCTCCGGTAAACATGCCCAACGTCCAGCAACAGCTCCCAAACCGAAGGAGCCAGGACCCAAAGACCTAGCTGGCCTGAAGGGCCCCCAGGGGGCCCCCAAGCAGCCCCTCTCAATTTGGGTCTGGGGGCTTTCGTTGCGCCGGGGACATGGGAGGTACCTGCAAGGTTGCAGTTCGTAGCCCGAGAAGCACTCTCCGGCCAACATGCCCAACGTCCAGCAACAGCTCCCAAACCGAAGGAGCCAGGACCCAAAGACCTAGCTGGCCTGAAGGGCCCCCAGGGGGCCCCCAAGCAGCCCCTCTCCATTTGGGTCTGGGGGCTTTCGTTGGGCCGGGAACCTGGGAGGTACCTGCAAGGATGCAGTTCGCAGCCCGAGAAGCACTCTCCGGTCAACATGCCCAACTGCAGAAACAGCTCCCAAACCGAAGGAGCCAGGACCCAAAGACCTAGCTGGCCTGAAGGGGCCCCAAGGGGCCCCCAAGCAGCCCCTCTCAATTTTGGTCTGGGGGCTTTCCTTGGGCCGGGAACCTGGGAGCTACCTGCAAGTTTGCAGTTCACGTACCGAGAAGCACTCTACGGCCAACATGCCCAACGTCCAGCAACAGCTCCCAAACCGAAGGAGCCAGGACCCAAAGAACTAGCTGGCCTGAAGGGGCCCCAGGGGGCCCCCAAACAGCCCCTCTCCATTTGGGTCTGGGGGCTTTCGTTGGGCCGGGAACCTGGGAGGTACCTGCAAGGTTGCAGTTCGCGGCCCGAGAAGCACTCTCCGGCCAACATGCCCAACTGCAGCAACAGCTCCCAAAGCGAAGGAGCCAGGACCCAAAGACCTAGCTGGCCTGAAGGGCCCCCAGGGGGCCCCCAAGCAGCCCCTCTCCATTTGGGTCTGGGGGCTTTCGTTGGGCCGGGGACCTGGGAGGTACCTGCAAGGTTGCAGTTCGCAGCCCGAGAAGCACTCTCCGGTCAACATGCCCAACTGCAGAAACAGCTCCCAAACCGAAGGAGCCAGGACCCAAAGACCTAGCTGGCCTGAAGAGTTCCCAAGGGGGCCCCCAAACAGCCCCTCTCAATTTGGGTCTGGGGGCTTTCGTCGGGCATGGACCCTGGGAGGTACCTGCAAGGTTGCAGTTCGCAGCCTGAGAAGCACTCTCCGGCCAACATGCCCAACGTCCAGCAACAGCTCCCAAACCGAAGGAGCCAGGACCCAAAGAACTAGCTGGCCTGAAGGGCCCCCAGGGGTCCCCCAAGCAGCCCCTCTCCATTTGGGTCTGGGGGCTTTCGTTGCGCCGGGGACATGGGAGGTACCTGCAAGGTTACAGTTCGTAGCCCGAGAAGCACTCTCCGGCCAACATGCCCAACGTCCAGCAACAGCTCCCAAACCGAAGGAGCCAGGACCCAAAGACCTAGCTGGCCTGAAGAGTCCCCAGGGGGCCCCCAAACAGCCCCTCTCAATTTGGGTCTGGGGGCTTTCGTCGGGCATGGACCCTGGGAGGTACCTGCAAGGTTGCAGTTCGCAGCCTGAGAAGCACTCTCCGGCCAACATGCCCAACTGCAGCAACAGCTCCCAAAGTGAAGGAGCCAGGACCCAAAGACCTAGCTGGCCTGAAGGGCCCCCAGGGGGCCCCCAAGCAGCCCCTCTCAATTTGGGTCTGGGGGCTTTAGTTGGGCATGGAACCTGGGAGGTACCTGCAAGGTTGCAGTTCGCAGCCTGAGAAGCACTCTCCGGCCAACATGCCCAACGTCCAGCAACAGCTCCCAAACCGAAGGAGCCAGGACCCAAAGACCTAGCTGGCCTGAAGGGCCCCCAGGGGGCCCCCAAACAGCCCCTCTCCATTTGGGTCTGGGGGCTTTCGTTGTGCCGGGGACCTGGGAGGTACCTGCAAGGTTGCTGTTCGCAGCCCGAGAAGCACTCTCCGGTCAACATGCCCAACTGCAGAAACAGCTCCCAAACCGAAGGAGCCAGGACCCAAAGACCTAGCTGGCCTGAAGGGGCTCCAAGGGGCCCCCAAGCAGCCCCTCTCAATTTGGGTCTGGGGGCTTTCCTTGGGCCGGGAACCTGGGAGAGACCTGCAAGGTTGCAGTTCACGTACCGAGAAGCACTCTCCGGCCAACATGCCCAACGTCCAGCAACAGCTCCCAAACCGAAGGAGCCAGGACCCAAAGACCTAGCTGGCCTGAAGGGGCCCCAAGGGGCCCCCAAGCAGCCCCTCTCAATTTGGGTCTGGGGGCTTTCGTCGGGCATGGACCCTGGGAGGTACCTGCAAGGTTGCAGTTCGCAGCCTGAGAAGCACTCTCCGGCCAACATGCCCAACTGCAGCAACAGCTCCCAAAGTGAAGGAGCCAGGACCCAAAGACCTAGCTGGCCTGAAGGGCCCCCAGGGGGCCCCCAAGCAGCCCCTCTCAATTTGGGTCTGGGGGCTTTAGTTGGGCATGGAACCTGGGAGGTACCTGCAAGGTTGCAGTTCGCAGCCTGAGAAGCACTCTCCGGCCAACATGCCCAACGTCCAGCAACAGCTCCCAAACCGAAGGAGCCAGGACCCAAAGACCTAGCTGGCCTGAAGGGCCCCCAGGGGGCCCCTAAACAGCCCCTCTCCATTTGGGTCTGGGGGCTTTCGTTGTGCCGGGGACCTGGGAGGTACCTGCAAGGTTGCTGTTCGCAGCCCGAGAAGCACTCTCCGGTCAACATGCCCAACTGCAGAAACAGCTCCCAAACCGAAGGAGCCAGGACCCAAAGACCTAGCTGGCCTGAAGGGGCTCCAAGGGGCCCCCAAGCAGCCCCTCTCAATTTGGGTCTGGGGGCTTTCCTTGGGCCGGGAACCTGGGAGAGACCTGCAAGGTTGCAGTTCACGTACCGAGAAGCACTCTCCGGCCAACATGCCCAACGTCCAGCAACAGCTCCCAAACCGAAGGAGCCAGGACCCAAAGACCTAGCTGGCCTGAAGGGGCCCCAGGGGGCCCCCAAACAGCCCCTCTCAATTTGGGTCTGGGGGCTTTCGTTGGGCCGGGAACCTGGGAGGTACCTGCAAGGTTGCAGTTCGCGGCCCGAGAAGCACTCTCCGGCCAACATGCCCAACTGCAGCAACAGCTCCCAAACCGAAGGAGTCAGGACCCAAAGACCTAGCTGGCCTGAAGGGCCCCCAGGGGGCCCCCAAGCAGCCCCTCTCCATTTGGGTCTGGGGGCTTTCCTTTGGCATGGAACCTGGGAGCTACCTACAAGTTTGCATTTCACGTACCGAGAAGCACTCTCTGTCCAACATGCCCAACGTCCAGCAACAGCTCCCAAACCGAAGGAGCCAGGACCCAAAGACCTAGCTGGCCTGAAGGGCCCCCAGGGGGCCCCCAAACAGCCCCTCTCCATTTGGGTCTGGGGGCTTTCGTTGGGCCGGGAACCTGGGAGCTACCTGCAAGGTTGCAGTTCGCGGCCCGAGAAGCACTCTCCGGCCAACATGCCCAACTGCAGCAACAGCTCCCAAACCGAAGGAGTCAGGACCCAAAGACATAGCTGGCCTGGAGTGTCCCCAGGGGGCCCGCAAGCAGCCCCTCTCAATTTTGGTCTGGGGGCTTTCGTTGGGCCGGGAACCTGGGAGGTGCCTGCAAGGTTGCAGTTCGCGGCCCGAGAAGCAGTCTCCGGCCATCATGCCCAACGTCCAGCAACAGCTCCCAAACCGAAGGAGCCAGGACCCAAAGACCTAGCTGGCCTGAAGGGCCCCCAGGGGTCCCCCAAGCAGCCCCTCTCAATTTGGGTCTGGGGGCTTTCCTTGGGCCGGGAACCTGGGAGGTACCTGCAAGGTTGCAGTTCCCGTACCGAGAAGCACTCTCTGGCCAACATGCCCAACGTCCAGCAACAGCTCCCAAACCGAAGGAGCCAGGACCCAAAGACCTAGCTGGCCTGAAGGGGCTCCAAGGGGCCCCCAAGCAGCCCCTCTCAATTTGGGTCTGGGGGCTTTCCTTGGGCCGGGAACCTGGGAGAGACCTGCAAGGTTGCAGTTCACGTACCGAGAAGCACTCTCCGGTCAACATGCCCAACGTCCAGCAACAGCTCCCAAACCGAAGGAGCCAGGACCCAAAGACCTAGCTGGCCTGAAGGGCCCCCAGGGGGCCCCCAAACAGCCACTCTCCATTTGGGTCTGGGGGCTTTAGTTGGGCATGGAACCTGGGAGCTACCTGCAAGGTTGCAGTTCGCGGCCCGAGAAGCACTCTCCGGCCAACATGCCCAACTGCAGCAACAGCTCCCAAACCGAAGGAGTCAGGACCCAAAGACCTAGCTGGCCTGAAGGGGCCACAAGGGGCCCCCAAGCAGCCCCTCTCCATTTGGGTCTGGGGGCTTTCCTTTGGCATGGAACCTGGGAGCTACCTACAAGTTTGCAGTTCACGTACCGAGAAGCACTCTCTGTCCAACATGCCCAACGTCCAGCAACAGCTCCCAAACCGAAGGAGCCAGGACCCAAAGACCTAGCTGGCCTGAAGGGCCCCCAGGGGTCCCCCAAGCAGCCCCTCTCCATTTGGGTCTGGGGGCTTTCGTTGGGCCGGGAACCTGGGAGCTACCTGCAAGGTTGCAGTTCGCGGCCCGAGAAGCACTCTCCGGCCAACATGCCCAACTGCAGCAACAGCTCCCAAACCGAAGGAGTCAGGACCCAAAGACATAGCTGGCCTGGAGTGTCCCCAGGGGGCCCGCAAGCAGCCCCTCTCAATTTTGGTCTGGGGGCTTTCGTTGGGCCGGGAACCTGGGAGGTGCCTGCAAGTTTGCAGTTCGCGGCCCGAGAAGCAGTCTCCGGCCATCATGCCCAACGTCCAGCAACAGCTCCCAAACCGAAGGAGCCAGGACCCAAAGACCTAGCTGGCCTGAAGGGCCCCCAGGGGGCCCCCAAGCAGTCCCTCTCAATTTGGGTCTGGGGGCTTTCGTTGGGCAGGGGACATGGGAGGTACCTGCAAGGTTGCAGTTCGCAGCCCGAGAAGCACTCTCCGGCCAACATGCCCAACGTCCAGCAACAGCTCCCAAACCGAAGGAGCCAGGACCCAAAGACCTAGCTGGCCTGAAGGGCCCCCAGGGGGCCCCCAAACAGCCACTCTCCATTTGGGTCTGGGGGCTTTCGTTGGGCCGGGAACCTGGGAGCTACCTGCAAGGTTGCAGTTCGCGGCCCGAGAAGCACTCTCCGGCCAACATGCCCAACTGCAGCAACAGCTCCCAAACCGAAGGAGCCAGGACCCAAAGACCTAGCTGGCCTGAAGGGCCCCCAGGGGGCCCCCAAGCAGCCCCTCTCCATTTGGGTCTGGGGGCTTTCGTTGGGCCGGGGACCTGGGAGGGACCTGCAAGGTTGCAGTTCGCAGCCGGAGAAGCACTCTCCGGTCAACATGCCCAACTGCAGCAACAGCTCCCAAACCGAAGGAGCCAGGACCCAAAGACCTAGCTGGCCTGAAGGGCCCCCAGGGGGCCCCCAAGCAGCCCCTCTCCATTTGGGTCTGAGGGCTTTCGTTGGGACTGGGACCTGGGAGGTACCTGCAAGGTTGCAGTTCGCAGCCCGAGAAGCACTCTCCGGTCAACATGCACAACTGCAGCAACAGCTCCCAAACTGAAGGAGCCAGGACCCAAAGACCTAGCTGGCCTGAAGGACCCCCAGGGGGCCCGCAAGCAGCCCCTCTCCATTTTTGTCTGGGGGCTTTCGTTGGGCCGGGAACCTGGGAGGTGCCTGCAAGGTTGCAGTTCGCGGCCCGAGAAGCACTCTCCGGCCATCATGCCCAACGTCCAGCAACAGCTCCCAAACCCAAGGAGCCAGGACCCAAAGACCAGGCTGGCCTGAAGAGTCCCCAGGGGGCCCCCAAACAGCCCCTCTCCATTTGGGTCTGGGGGCTTTCGTTGGGCATGTAACCTGGGAGCTACCTGCAAGGTTGCAGTTCGCAGCCCGAGAAGCACTCTCCGGCCAACATGCCCAACGTCCAGCAACAGCTCCCAAACCGAAGGAGCCAGGACCAAACACCTAGCTGGCCTGAAGTGCCCCCAGGGGGCCCCCAAGCAGCCCCTCTCAATTTTGGTCTGGGGGCTTTCGTTGGGCCGGGGATATGGGAGGTACCTGCAAGGTTGCAGTTCGCAGCCCGAGAAGCACTCTCCGGTCAACATGCCCAACGTCCAGCAACAGCTCCCAAACCGAAGGAGCCAGGACCCAAAGACCTAGCTGGCCTGAAGGGCCCCCAGGGGGCCCCCAAGCAGCCCCTCTCAATTTGGGTCTGGGGGCTTTCGTTGCGCCGGGGACATGGGAGGTACCTGCAAGGTTGCAGTTCGTAGCCCGAGAAGCACTCTCCGGCCAACATGCCCAACGTCCAGCAACAGCTCCCAAACCGAAGGAGCCAGGACCCAAAGACCTAGCTGGCCTGAAGGGCCCCCAGGGGGCCCCCAAGCAGCCCCTCTCCATTTGGGTCTGGGGGCTTTCGTTGGGCCGGGGACCTGGGAGGTACCTGCAAGGATGCAGTTCACGTACCGAGAAGCACTCTCCGGCCAACATGCCCAACTGCAGCAACAGCTCCCAAACCGAAGGAGTCAGGACCCAAAGACCTAGCTGGCCTGAAGGGGCCCCAAGTGGCCCCCAAGCAGCCCCTCTCCATTTGGGTCTGGGGGCTTTCCTTTGGCATGGAACCTGGGAGCTACCTACATGTTTGCAGTTCACGTACCGAGAAGCACTCTCTGTCCAACATGCCCAACGTCCAGCAACAGCTCCCAAACCGAAGGAGCCAGGACCCAAAGACCTAGCTGGCCTGAAGGGCCCCCAGGGGGCCCCAAACAGCCCCTCTCCATTTGGGTCTGGGGGCTTTCGTTGGGCCGGGAACCTGGGAGCTACCTGCAAGGTTGCAGTTCGCGGCCCGAGAAGCACTCTCCGGCCAACATGCCCAACTGCAGCAACAGCTCCCAAACCGAAGGAGTCAGGACCCAAAGACATAGCTGGCCTGGAGTGTCCCCAGGGGGCCCCCAAGCAGCCCCTCTCAATTTTGGTCTGGGGGCTTTCCTTGGGCCGGGAACCTGGGAGGTGCCTGCAAGGTTGCAGTTCGCGGCCCGAGAAGCAGTCTCCGGCCATCATGCCCAACGTCCAGCAACAGCTCCCAAACCGAAGGAGCCAGGACCCAAAGACCTAGCTGGCCTGAAGGGCCCCCAGGGGGCCCCCAAGCAGCCCCTCTCAATTTGGGTCTGGGGGCTTTCCTTGGGCCGGGAACCTGGGAGCTACCTGCAAGGTTGCAGTTCCCGTACCGAGAAGCACTCTCTGGCCAACATGCCCAACGTCCAGCAACAGCTCCCAAACCGAAGGAGCCAGGACCCAAAGACCTAGCTGGCCTGAAGGGGCCCCAAGGGGCCCCCAAGCAGCCCCTCTCCATTTGGATCTGGGGGCATTCGTTGGACCTGGGACCTGGGAGGTACCTGCAAGTTTGCAGTTCGCAGCCCGAGAAGCACTCTCCGGTCAACATGCCCAACGTCCAGCAACAGCTCCCAAAGCGAAGGAGCCAGGACCCAAAGACCTAGCTGGCCTGAAGGGCCCCCAGGGGTCCCCCAAACAGCCACTCTCCATTTGGGTCTGGGGGCTTTCGTTGGGCCGGGAACCTGGGAGCTACCTGCAAGGTTGCAGTTCGCGGCCCGAGAAGCACTCTCCGGCCAACATGCCCAACTGCAGCAACAGCTCCCAAACCGAAGGAGTCAGGACCCAAAGACCTAGCTGGCCTGAAGGGGCCACAAGGGGCCCCCAAGCAGCCCCTCTCCATTTGGGTCTGGGGGCTTTCCTTGGGCCGGGAACCTGGGAGAGACCTGCAAGGTTGCAGTTCGCAGCCCGAGAAGCACTCTCTGTCCAACATGCCCAACGTCCAGCAACAGCTCCCAAACCGAAGGAGCCAGGACCCAAAGACCTAGCTGGCCTGAAGGGCCCCCAGGGGTCCCCCAAGCAGCCCCTCTCCATTTGGGTCTGGGGGCTTTCGTTGGGCCGGGAACCTGGGAGCTACCTGCAAGGTTGCAGTTCGCGGCCCGAGAAGCACTCTCCGGCCAACATGCCCAACTGCAGCAACAGCTCCCAAACCGAAGGAGTCACGACCCAAAGACATAGCTGGCCTGGAGTGTCCCCAGGGGGCCCGCAAGCAGCCCCTCTCAATTTTGGTCTGGGGGCTTTCGTTGGGCCGGGAACCTGGGAGGTGCCTGCAAGTTTGCAGTTCGCGGCCCGAGAAGCAGTCTCCGGCCATCATGCCCAACGTCCAGCAACAGCTCCCAAAACGAAGGAGCCAGGACCCAAAGACCTAGCTGGCCTGAAGGGCCCCCAGGGGGCCCCCAAGCAGCCCCTCTCAATTTGGGTCTGGGGGCTTTCCTTGGGCCGGGAACCTGGGAGCTACCTGCAAGGTTGCAGTTCCCGTACCGAGAAGCACTCTCTGGCCAACATGCCCAACGTCCAGCAACAGCTCCCAAACCGAAGGAGCCAGGACCCAAAGACCTAGCTGGCCTGAAGGGGCCCCAAGGGGCCCCCAAGCAGCCCCTCTCCATTTGGATCTGGGGGCTTTCGTTGGGCCGGGAACCTGGGAGCTACCTGCAAGGTTGCAGTTCGCGGCCCGAGAAGCACTCTCCGGCCAACATGCCCAACTGCAGCAACAGCTCCCAAACCGAAGGAGTCAGGACCCAAAGACATAGCTGGCCTGGAGTGTCCCCAGGGGGCCCGCAAGCAGCCCCTCTCAATTTTGGTCTGGGGGCTTTCGTTGGGCCGGGAACCTGGGAGGTGCCTGCAAGGTTGCAGTTCGCGGCCCGAGAAGCAGTCTCCGGCCATCATGCCCAACGTCCAGCAACAGCTCCCAAACCGAAGGAGCCAGGACCCAAAGACCTAGCTGGCCTGAAGGGCCCCCAGGGGGCCCCCAAGCAGCCCCTCTCAATTTGGGTCTGGGGGCTTTCCTTGGGCCGGGAACCTGGGAGCTACCTGCAAGGTTGCAGTTCCCGTACCGAGAAGCACTCTCTGGCCAACATGCCCAACGTCCAGCAACAGCTCCCAAACCGAAGGAGCCAGGACCCAAAGACCTAGCTGGCCTGAAGAGTCCCCAGGGGGCCCCCAAGCAGCCCCTCTCAATTTGGGTCTGGGGGCTTTCGATGGCCCGGGAACCTGGGAGCTACCTGCAAGTTTGCAGTTCGCGGCCCGAGAAGCACTCTCCGGCCAACATGCCCAACTGCAGCAACAGCTCCCAAAGCGAAGGAGCCAGGACCCAAAGACCTAGCTGGCCTGAAGCGGCCCCAGGGGGCCCCCAAACAGCCCCTCTCCATTTGGGTCTGGGGGCTTTCGTTGGGCCGGGGATATGGGAGGTACCTGCAAGGTTGCAGTTCGCAGCCTGAGAAGCACTCTCCGGTCAACATGCCCAACGTCCAGCAACAGCTCCCAAACCGAAGGAGCCAGGACCCAAAGACCTAGCTGGCCTGAAGGGCCCCCAGGGGGCCCCCAAGCAGCCCCTCTCCATTTGGGTCTGGGGGATTTCCTTGGGCCGGAACCTGGGATGTACCTGCAAGGTTGCAGTTCGTAGCCCGAGAAGCACTCTCCGGCCAACATGCCCAACGTCCAGCAACAGCCTCCAAACCGAAGGAGCCAGGACCCAAAGACCTAGCTGGCCTGAAGAGTCCCCAGGGGGCCCCCAAACAGCCCCTCTCCATTTGGGTCTGGGGGCTTTAGTTGGGCATGGAACCTGGGAGGTACCTGCAAGGTTGCAGTTCGCAGCCTGAGAAGCACTCTCCGGCCAACATGCCCAACGTCCAGCAACAGCTCCCAAACCGAAGGAGCCAGGACCCAAAGACCTAGCTGGCCTGAAGGGCCCCCAGGGGGCCCCCAAACAGCCCCTCTCCATTTGGGTCTGGGGGCTTTCGTTGTGCCGGGGACCTGGGAGGTACCTGCAAGGTTGCTGTTCGCAGCCCGAGAAGCACTCTCCGGTCAACATGCCCAACTGCAGAAACAGCTCTCAAACCGAAGGAGCCAGGACCCAAAGACCTAGCTGGCCTGAAGGGGCTCCAAGGGGCCCCCAAGCAGCCCCTCTCAATTTGGGTCTGGGGGCTTTCCTTGGGCCGGGATCCTGGGAGAGACCTGCAAGGTTGGAGTTCACGTACCGAGAAGCACTCTCCGGCCAACATGCCCAACGTCCAGCAACAGCTCCCAAAGCGAAGGAGCCAGGACCCAAAGACCTAGCTGGCCTGAAGGGGCCCCAGGGGGCCCCCAAACAGCCCCTCTCAATTTGGGTCTGGGGGCTTTCGTTGGGCCGGGAACCTGGGAGGTACCTGCAAGGTTGCAGTTCGCGGCCCGAGAAGCACTCTCCGGCCAACATGCCCAACTGCAGCAACAGCTCCCAAACCGAAGGAGTCAGGACCCAAAGACCTAGCTGGCCTGAAGGGCCCCCAGGGGGCCCCCAAGCAGCCCCTCTCAATTTGGGTCTGGGGGCTTTCGTTGGGCAGAGGACATGGGAGGTACCTGCAAGGTTGCAGTTCGCAGCCTGAGAAGCACTCTCCGGCCAACATGCCCAACGTCCAGCAACAGCTCCCAAACCGAAGGAGTCAGGACCCAAAGACATAGCTGGCCTGGATTGTCCCCAGGGGGCCCGCAAGCAGCCCCTCTCAATTTTGGTCTGGGGGCTTTCGTTGGGCCGGGAACCTGGGAGGTGCCTGCAAGGTTGCAGTTCGCGGCCCGAGAAGCAGTCTCCGGCCATCATGCCCAACGTCCAGCAACAGCTCCCAAACCGAAGGAGCCAGGACCCAAAGACCTAGCTGGCCTGAAGGGCCCCCAGGGGGCACCCAAGCAGCCCCTCTCAATTTGGGTCTGGGGGCTTTCCTTGGGCCGGGAACCTGGGAGCTACCTGCAAGGTTGCAGTTCCCGTACCGAGAAGCACTCTCTGGCCAACATGCCCAACTGCAGCAACAGCTCCCAAACCGAAGGAGCCAGGACCCAAAGACCTAGCTGGCCTGAAGGGGCCCCAAGGGGCCCCCAAGCAGCCCCTCTCAATTTGGGTCTGGGGGCTTTCCTTGGGCCGGGAACCTGGGAGATACCTGCAAGGTTGCAGTTCACGTACCGAGAAGCACTCTGCGGTCAACATGCCCAACGTCCAGCAACAGCTCCCAAACCGAAGGAGCCAGGACCCAAAGACCTAGCTGGCCTGAAGGGCCCCCAGGGGGCCCCCAAACAGCCACTCTCCATTTGGGTCTGGGGGCTTTCGTTGGGCCGGGAACCTGGGAGCTACCTGCAAGGTTGCAGTTCGCGGCCCGAGAAGCACTCTCCGGCCAACATGCCCAACTGCAGCAACAGCTCCCAAACCGAAGGAGTCAGGACCCAAAGACCTAGCTGGCCTGAAGGGGCCACAAGGGGCCCCCAAGCAGCCCCTCTCCATTTGGGTCTGGGGGCTTTCCTTTGGCATGGAACCTGGGAGCTACCTACAAGTTTGCAGTTCACGTACCGAGAAGCACTCTCTGTCCAACATGCCCAACGTCCAGCAACAGCTCCCAAACCGAAGGAGCCAGGACCCAAAGACCTAGCTGGCCTGAAGGGCCCCCAGGGGTCCCCCAAGCAGCCCCTCTCCATTTGGGTCTGGGGGCTTTCGTTGGGCCGGGAACCTGGGAGCTACCTGCAAGGTTGCAGTTCGCGGCCCGAGAAGCACTCTCCGGCCAACATGCCCAACTGCAGCAACAGCTCCCAAACCGAAGGAGTCAGGACCCAAAGACCTAGCTGGCCTGGAGTGTCCCCAGGGGGCCCCCAAGCAGCCCCTCTCAATTTTGGTCTGGGGGCTTTCGTTGGGCCGGGAACCTGGGAGGTGCCTGCAAGTTTGCAGTTCGCGGCCCGAGAAGCAGTCTCCGGCCAACATGCCCAACGTCCAGCAACAGCTCCCAAACCGAAGGAGCCAGGACCCAAAGACCTAGCTGGCCTGAAGGGCCCCCAGGGGGCCCCCAAGCAGCCCCTCTCAATTTGGGTCTGGGGGCTTTCCTTGGGCCGGGAACCTGGGAGCTACCTGCAAGGTTGCAGTTCCCGTACCGAGAAGCACTCTCCGGCCAACATGCCCAACGTCCAGCAACAGCTCCCAAACCGAAGGAGCCAGGACCCAAAGACCTAGCTGGCCTGAAGGGCCCCCAGGGGGCCCCCAAGCAGCCCCTCTCAATTTGGGTCTGGGGGCTTTCGTTGGGCAGGGGACATGGGAGGTACCTGCAAGGTTGCAGTTCGCAGCCCGAGAAGCACTCTCCGGCCAACATGCCCAACGTCCAGCAACAGCTCCCAAACCGAAGGAGCCAGGACCCAAAGACCTAGCTGGCCTGAAGGGCCCCCAGGGGGCCCCCAAACAGCCACTCTCCATTTGGGTCTGGGGGCTTTTGTTGGGCCGGGAACCTGGGAGCTACCTGCAAGGTTGCAGTTCGCGGCCCGAGAAGCACTCTCCGGCCAACATGCCCAACTGCAGCAACAGCTCCCAAACCGAAGGAGCCAGGACCCAAAGACCTAGCTGGCCTGAAGGGCCCCCAGGGGGCCCCCAAGCAGCCCCTCTCCATTTGGGTCTGGGGGCTTTCGTTGGGCCGGGGACCTGGGAGGGACCTGCAAGGTTGCAGTTCGCAGCCGGAGAAGCACTCTCCGGTCAACATGCCCAACTGCAGCAACAGCTCCCAAACCGAAGGAGCCAGGACCCAAAGACCTAGCTGGCCTGAAGGGCCCCCAGGGGGCCCCCAAGCAGCCCCTCTCCATTTGGGTCTGAGGGCTTTCGTTGGGACTGGGACCTGGGAGGTACCTGCAAGGTTGCAGTTCGCAGCCCGAGAAGCACTCTCCGGTCAACATGCACAACTGCAGCAACAGCTCCCAAACCGAAGGAGCCAGGACCCAAAGACCTAGCTGGCCTGAAGGACCCCCAGGGGGCCCGCAAGCAGCCCCTCTCCATTTTTGTCTGGGGGCTTTCGTTGGGCCGGGAACCTGGGAGGTGCCTGCAAGGTTGCAGTTCGCGGCCCGAGAAGCACTCTCCGGCCATCATGCCCAACGTCCAGCAACAGCTCCCAAACCCAAGGAGCCAGGACCCAAAGACCAGGCTGGCCTGAAGAGTCCCCAGGGGGCCCCCAAACAGCCCCTCTCCATTTGGGTCTGGGGGCTTTCGTTGGGCATGTAACCTGGGAGCTACCTGCAAGGTTGCAGTTCGCAGCCCGAGAAGCACTCTCCGGCCAACATGCCCAACGTCCAGCAACAGCTCCCAAACCGAAGGAGCCAGGACCAAACACCTAGCTGGCCTGAAGTGCCCCCAGGGGGCCCCCAAGCAGCCCCTCTCAATTTTGGTCTGGGGGCTTTCGTTGGGCCGGGGACATGGGAGGTACCTGCAAGGTTGCAGTTCGCAGCCCAAGAAGCACTCTCCGGTCAACATGCCCAACGTCCAGCAACAGCTCCCAAACCGAAGGAGCCAGGACCCAAAGACCTAGCTGGCCTGAAGGGCCCCCAGGGGGCCCCCAAGCAGCCCCTCTCAATTTGGGTCTGGGGGCTTTCGTTGCGCCGGGGACATGGGAGGTACCTGCAAGGTTGCAGTTCGTAGCCCGAGAAGCACTCTCCGGCCAACATGCCCAACGTCCAGCAACAGCTCCCAAACCGAAGGAGCCAGGACCCAAAGACCTAGCTGGCCTGAAGGGGCCCCAGGGGGCCCCCAAGCAGCCCCTCTCCATTTGGGTCTGGGGGCTTTCTTTGGGCCGGGGACCTGGGAGGTACCTGCAAGGATGCAGTTCGCAGCCCGAGAAGCACTCTCCGGTCAACATGCCCAACTGCAGAAACAGCTCCCAAACCGAAGGAGCCAGGACCCAAAGACCTAGCTGGCCTGAAGGGGCTCCAAGGGGCCCCCAAGCAGCCCCTCTCAATTTGGGTCTGGGGGCTTTCCTTGGGCCGGGAACCTGGGAGAGACCTGCAAGGTTGCAGTTCACGTACCGAGAAGCACTCTCCGGCCAACATGCCCAACGTCCAGCAACAGCTCCCAAAGCGAAGGAGCCAGGACCCAAAGACCTAGCTGGCCTGAAGGGGCCCCAGGGGGCCCCCAAACAGCCCCTCTCAATTTGGGTCTGGGGGCTTTCGTTGGGCCGGGAACCTGGGAGGTACCTGCAAGGTTGCAGTTCGCGGCCCGAGAAGCACTCTCCGGCCAACATGCCCAACTGCAGCAACAGCTCCCAAACCGAAGGAGTCAGGACCCAAAGACCTAGCTGGCCTGAAGGGGCCCCAAGTGGCCCCCAAGCAGCCCCTCTCCATTTGGGTCTGGGGGCTTTCCTTTGGCATGGAACCTGGGAGCTACCTACAAGTTTGCAGTTCACGTACCGAGAAGCACTCTCTGTCCAACATGCCCAACGTCCAGCAACAGCTCCCAAACCGAAGGAGCCAGGACCCAAAGACCTAGCTGGCCTGAAGGGCCCCCAGGGGGCCCCCAAACAGCCCCTCTCCATTTGGGTCTGGGGGCTTTCGTTGGGCCGGGAACCTGGGAGCTACCTGCAAGGTTGCAGTTCGCAGCCCGAGAAGCACTCTCCGGCCAACATGCCCAACTGCAGCAACAGCTCCCAAACCGAAGGAGTCAGGACCCAAAGACATAGCTGGCCTGGAGTGTCCCCAGGGGGCCCCCAAGCAGCCCCTCTCAATTTTGGTCTGGGGGCTTTCGTTGGGCCGGGGACATGGGAGGTGCCTGCAAGGTTGCAGTTCGCGGCCCGAGAAGCAGTCTCCGGCCATCATGCCCAACGTCCAGCAACAGCTCCCAAACCGAAGGAGCCAGGACCCAAAGACCTAGCTGGCCTGAAGGGCCCCCAGGGGGCCCCCAAGCAGCCCCTCTCAATTTGGGTCTGGGGGCTTTCCTTGGGCCGGGAACCTGGGAGGTACCTGCAAGGTTGCAGTTCCCGTACCGAGAAGCACTCTCCGGCCAACATGCCCAACGTCCAGCAACAGCTCCCAAACCGAAGGAGCCAGGACCCAAAGACCTAGCTGGCCTGAAGGGGCCCCAAGGGGCCCCCAAGCAGCCCCTCTCCATTTGGATCTGGGGGCATTCGTTGGGCCTGGGACCTGGGAGGTACCTGCAAGTTTGCAGTTCGCAGCCCGAGAAGCACTCTCCGGTCAACATGCCCAACGTCCAGCAACAGCTCCCAAACCGAAGGAGCCAGGACCCAAAGACCTAGCTGGCCTGAAGGGCCCCCAGGGGTCCCCCAAACAGCCACTCTCCATTTGGGTCTGGGGGCTTTCGTTGGGCCGGGAACCTGGGAGCTACCTGCAAGGTTGCAGTTCACGTACCGAGAAGCACTCTCCGGCCAACATGCCCAACTGCAGCAACAGCTCCCAAACCGAAGGAGTCAGGACCCAAAGACCTAGCTGGCCTGAAGGGGCCACAAGGGGCCCCCAAGCAGCCCCTCTCCATTTGGGTCTGGGGGCTTTCCTTTGGCATGGAACCTGGGAGAGACCTGCAAGGTTGCAGTTCGCAGCCCGAGAAGCACTCTCTGTCCAACATGCCCAACGTCCAGCAACAGCTCCCAAACCGAAGGAGCCAGGACCCAAAGACCTAGCTGGCCTGAAGGGCCCCCAGGGGTCCCCCAAGCAGCCCCTCTCCATTTGGGTCTGGGGGCTTTCGTTGGGCCGGGAACCTGGGAGCTACCTGCAAGGTTGCAGTTCGCGGCCCGAGAAGCACTCTCCGGCCAACATGCCCAACTGCAGCAACAGCTCCCAAACCGAAGGAGTCACGACCCAAAGACATAGCTGGCCTGGAGTGTCCCCAGGGGGCCCGCAAGCAGCCCCTCTCAATTTTGGTCTGGGGGCTTTCGTTGGGCCGGGAACCTGGGAGGTGCCTGCAAGTTTGCAGTTCGCGGCCCGAGAAGCAGTCTCCGGCCATCATGCCCAACGTCCAGCAACAGCTCCCAAAACGAAGGAGCCAGGACCCAAAGACCTAGCTGGCCTGAAGAGTCCCCAGGGGGCCCCCAAGCAGCCCCTCTCAATTTGGGTCTGGGGGCTTTCCTTGGGCCGGGAACCTGGGAGCTACCTGCAAGGTTGCAGTTCCCGTACCGAGAAGCACTCTCTGGCCAACATGCCCAACGTCCAGCAACAGCTCCCAAACCGAAGGAGCCAGGACCCAAAGACCTAGCTGGCCTGAAGGGGCCCCAAGGGGCCCCCAAGCAGCCCCTCTCCATTTGGATCTGGGGGCTTTCGTTGGGCCGGGAACCTGGGAGCTACCTGCAAGGTTGCAGTTCGCGGCTCGAGAAGCACTCTCCGGCCAACATGCCCAACTGCAGCAACAGCTCCCAAACCGAAGGAGTCAGGACCCAAAGACATAGCTGGCCTGGAGTGTCCCCAGGGGGCCCGCAAGCAGCCCCTCTCAATTTTGGTCTGGGGGCTTTCGTTGGGCCGGGAACCTGGGAGGTGCCTGCAAGGTTGCAGTTCGCGGCCCGAGAAGCAGTCTCCGGCCATCATGCCCAACGTCCAGCAACAGCTCCCAAACCGAAGGAGCCAGGACCCAAAGACCTAGCTGGCCTGAAGGGCCCCCAGGGGGCCCCCAAGCAGCCCCTCTCAATTTGGGTCTGGGGGCTTTCCTTGGGCCGGGAACCTGGGAGCTACCTGCAAGGTTGCAGTTCCCGTACCGAGAAGCACTCTCTGGCCAACATGCCCAACGTCCAGCAACAGCTCCCAAACCGAAGGAGCCAGGACCCAAAGACCTAGCTGGCCTGAAGAGTCCCCAGGGGGCCCCCAAGCAGCCCCTCTCAATTTGGGTCTGGGGGCTTTCGATGGCCCGGGAACCTGGGAGCTACCTGCAAGTTTGCAGTTCGCGGCCCGAGAAGCACTCTCCGGCCAACATGCCCAACTGCAGCAACAGCTCCCAAACCGAAGGAGCCAGGACCCAAAGACCTAGCTGGCCTGAAGCGGCCCCAGGGGGCCCCCAAACAGCCCCTCTCCATTTGGGTCTGGGGGCTTTCGTTGGGCCGGGGACCTGGGAGGTACCTGAAAGGTTGCAGTTCGCAGCCCGAGAAGCACTCTCCGGTCAACATGCCCAACGTCCAGCAACAGCTCCCAAACCGAAGGAGCCAGGACCCAAAGACCTAGCTGGCCTGAAGGGCCCCCAGGGGGCCCCCAGGCAGCCCCTCTCCATTTGGGTCTGGGGGATTTCCTTGGGCCGGAACCTGGGATGTACCTGCAAGGTTGCAGTTCGTAGCCCGAGAAGCACTCTCCGGCCAACATGCCCAACGTCCAGCAACAGCCTCCAAACCGAAGGAGCCAGGACCCAAAGACCTAGCTGGCCTGAAGAGTCCCCAGGGGGCCCCCAAACAGCCCCTCTCCATTTGGGTCTGGGGGCTTTAGTTGGGCATGGAACCTGGGAGGTACCTGCAAGGTTGCAGTTCGCAGCCTGAGAAGCACTCTCCGGCCAACATGCCCAACGTCCAGCAACAGCTCCCAAACCGAAGGAGCCAGGACCCAAAGACCTAGCTGGCCTGAAGGGCCCCCAGGGGGCCCCCAAACAGCCCCTCTCCATTTGGGTCTGGGGGCTTTCGTTGTGCCGGGGACCTGGGAGGTACCTGCAAGGTTGCTGTTCGCAGCCCGAGAAGCACTCTCCGGTCAACATGCCCAACTGCAGAAACAGCTCTCAAACCGAAGGAGCCAGGACCCAAAGACCTAGCTGGCCTGAAGGGGCTCCAAGGGGCCCCCAAGCAGCCCCTCTCAATTTGGGTCTGGGGGCTTTCCTTGGGCCGGGATCCTGGGAGAGACCTGCAAGGTTGCAGTTCACGTACCGAGAAGCACTCTCCGGCCAACATGCCCAACGTCCAGCAACAGCTCCCAAAGCGAAGGAGCCAGGACCCAAAGACCTAGCTGGCCTGAAGGGGCCCCAGGGGGCCCCCAAACAGCCCCTCTCAATTTGGGTCTGGGGGCTTTCGTTGGGCCGGGAACCTGGGAGGTACCTGCAAGGTTGCAGTTCGCGGCCCGAGAAGCACTCTCCGGCCAACATGCCCAACTGCAGCAACAGCTCCCAAACCGAAGGAGTCAGGACCCAAAGACCTAGCTGGCCTGAAGGGGCCCCAGGGGGCCCCCAAGCAGCCCCTCTCAATTTGGGTCTGGGGGCTTTCCTTGGGCCGGGAACCTGGGAGCTACCTGCAAGGTTGCAGTTCCCGTACCGAGAAGCACTCTCTGGCCAACATGCCCAACGTCCAGCAACAGCTCCCAAACCGAAGGAGCCAGGACCCAAAGACCTAGCTGGCCTGAAGGGGCCCCAAGGGGCCCCCAAGCAGCCCCTCTCCATTTGGATCTGGGGGCATTCGTTGGGCCTGGGACCTGGGAGGTACCTGCAAGTTTGCAGTTCGCAGCCCGAGAAGCACTCTCCGGTCAACATGCCCAACGTCCAGCAACAGCTCCCAAACCGAAGGAGCCAGGACCCAAAGACCTAGCTGGCCTGAAGGGCCCCCAGGGGTCCCCCAAACAGCCCCTCTCCATTTGGGTCTGGGGGCTTTCGTTGGGCCGGGAACCTGGGAGCTACCTGCAAGGTTGCAGTTCGCGGCCCGAGAAGCACTCTCCGGCCAACATGCCCAACGTCCAGCAACAGCTCCCAAACCGAAGGAGTCAGGACCCAAAGACCTAGCTGGCCTGAAGGGGCCACAAGGGGCCCCCAAGCAGCCCCTCTCCATTTGGGTCTGGGGGCTTTCCTTTGGCATGGAACCTGGGAGCAACCTACAAGTTTGCAGTTCACGTACCGAGAAGCACTCTCTGTCCAACATGCCCAACGTCCAGCAACAGCTCCCAAACCGAAGGAGCCAGGACCCAAAGACCTAGCTGGCCTGAAGGGCCCCCAGGGGTCCCCCAAGCAGCCCCTCTCCATTTGGGTCTGGGGGCTTTCCTTGGGCCGGGGACCTGGGAGCTACCTGCAAGGTTGCAGTTCGCGGCCCGAGAAGCACTCTCCGGCCAACATGCCCAACTGCAGCAACAGCTCCCAAACCGAAGGAGTCAGGACCCAAAGACATAGCTGGCCTGGAGTGTCCCCAGGGGGCCCGCAAGCAGCCCCTCTCAATTTTGGTCTGGGGGCTTTCGTTGGGCCGGGAACCTGGGAGGTGCCTGCAAGGTTGCAGTTCCCGTACCGAGAAGCACTCTCTGGGCAACATGCCCAACGTCCAGCAACAGCTCCCAAACCGAAGGAGCCAGGACCCAAAGACCTAGCTGGCCTGAAGGGGCCCCAAGGGGCCCCCAAGCAGCCCCTCTCCATTTGGATCTGGGGGCTTTCGTTGGGCCTGGGACCTGGGAGGTACCTGCAAGGTGACAGTTCGCATCCCGAAAAGCACTCTCCGGTCAACATGCCCAACGTCCAGCAACAGCTCCCAAACCGAAGGAGCCAGGACCCAAAGACCTAGCTGGCCTGAAGGGCCCCCAGGGGGCCCCCAAGCAGCCCCTCTCAATTTGGGTCTGGGGGCTTTCGTTGGGCAGAGGACATGGGAGGTACCTGCAAGGTTGCAGTTCGCAGCCTGAGAAGCACTCTCCGGCCAACATGCCCAACGTCCAGCAACAGCTCCCAAACCGAAGGAGCCAGGACCCAAAGACCTAGCTGGCCTGAAGGGCCCCCAGGGGGCCCCCAAACAGCCACTCTCCATTTGGGTCTGGGGGCTTTCGTTGGGCCGGGAACCTGGGAGCTACCTGCAAGGTTGCAGTTCGCGGCCCGGGAAGCACTCTCCGGCCAACATGCCCAACTGCAGCAACAGCTCCCAAAGCGAAGGAGCCAGGACCCAAAGACCTAGCTGGCCTGAAGGGCCCCCAGGGGGCCCCCAAGCAGCCCCTCTCCATTTGGGTCTGGGGGCTTTCGTTGGGCCGGGGACCTGGGAGGGACCTGCAAGGTTGCAGTTCGCAGCCGGAGAAGCACTCACCGGTCAACATGCCCAACTGCAGCAACAGCTCCCAAACCGAAGGAGCCAGGACCCAAAGACCTAGCTGGCCTGAAGGGCCCCCAGGGGGCCCCCAAGCAGCCCCTCTCCATTTGGGTCTGGGGGCTTTCGTTGGGACTGGGACCTGGGAGGTACCTGCAAGGTTGCAGTTCGCAGCCCGAGAAGCACTCTCCGGTCAACATGCACAACTGCAGCAACAGCTCCCAAACCGAAGGAGCCAGGACCCAAAGACCTAGCTGGCCTAAAGGACCCCCAGGGGGCCCGCAAGCAGCCCCTCTCAATTTTTGTCTGGGGGCTTTCGTTGGGCCGGGAACCTGGGAGGTGCCTGCAAGGTTGCAGTTCGCGGCCCGAGAAGCACTCTCCGGCCATCATGCCCAACGTCCAGGAACAGCTCCCAAACCCAAGGAGCCAGGACCCAAAGACCAGGCTGGCCTGAAGAGTCCCCAGGGGGCCCCCAAACAGCCCCTCTCCATTTGGGTCTGGGGGCTTTCGTTGGGCCGGGAACCTGGGAGCTATCTGCAAGGTTGCAGTTCACGGCCCGAGAAGCACTCTCCGGCCAACATGCCCAACGTCCAGCAACAGCTCCCAAACCGAAGGAGCCAGGACCCAAAGACCTAGCTGGCCTGAAGGGGCCCCAGGGGCCCCCAAACAGCCCCTCTCCATTTGGGTCTGGGGGCTTTCTTTGGGCCGGGAACCTGGGAGCTACCTGCAAGGTTGCAGTTCGCAGCCCGAGAAGCACTCTCCGGCCAACATGCCCAACTGCAGCAACAGCTCCCAAACCGAAGGAGCCAGGACCAAAGACCTAGCTGGCCTGAAGGGGCCCCAGGGGGCCCCCAAACAGCCCCTCTCCATTTGGGTCTGGGGGCTTTCGTTGGGCATGGAACCTGGGAGCTACCTGCAAGGTTGCAGTTCGCAGCCCGAGAAGCACTCTCCGGCCAACATGCCCAACGTCCAGCAACAGCTCCCAAACCGAAGGAGCCAGGACCAAACACCTAGCTGGCCTGAAGTGCCCCCAGGGGGCCCCCAAGCAGCCCCTCTCAATTTTGGTCTGGGGGCTTTCGTTGGGCCGGGGACATGGGAGGTACCTGCAAGGTTGCAGTTCGCAGCCCGAGAAGCACTCTCCGGTCAACATGCCCAACGTCCAGCAACAGCTCCCAAACCGAAGGAGCCAGGACCCAAAGACCTAGTTGGCCTGAAGGGGCCCCAAGGGGCCCCCAAGCAGCCCCTCTCCATTTGGATCTGGGGGCTTTCGTTGGGCCTGGGACCTGGGAGGTACCTGCAAGGTTGCAGTTCGCAGCCCGAGAAGCACTCTCCGGTCAACATGCCCAAAGTCCAGAAACAGCTCCCAAACCGAAGGAGCCAGGACCCAAAGACCTAGCTGGCCTGAAGGGCCCCCAGGGGGCCCCCAAACAGCCCCTCTCAATTTGGGTCTGGGGGCTTTCGTTGGGCCGGGGACATGGGAGGTACCTGCAAGGTTGCAGTTCGCAGACCGAGAAGCACTCTCCGGACAACATGCCCAACTGCAGCAACAGCTCCCAAACCGAAGGAGCCAGGACCCAAAGACCTAGCTGGCCTGAAGAGTCCCCAGGGGGCCCCCAAACAGCCCCTCTCCATTTGGGTCTGGGGGCTTTCGTTGGGCATGTATACCTGAGAGGTACCTGCAAGGTTATAGTTCGCAGCCCGAGAAGCACTCTCCGGCCAACATGCCCAACGTCCAGCAACAGCTCCCAAACTGAAGGAGCCAGGACCCAAAGACCTAGCTCGCCTGAAGGGGCCCCAGGGGGCCCCCAAACAGCCCCTCTCCATTTGGGTCTGGGGGCTTTCGTTGGGCCGGGGATCTGGGAGGTACCTGAAAGGTTGAAGTTCGCAGCCCGAGAAGCACTCTCCGGCCAACATGCCAAACGTCCAGCTACAGCTCCCAAACCGAAGGAGCCAGGACCCAAAGACCTAGCTCGCCTGAAGGGGCCCCAGGGGGCCCCCAAACAGCCCCTCTCCATTTGGGTCTGGGGGCTTTCGTTGGGCATGGAACCTGGGAGCTACCTGCAAGGTTGCAGTTCGCAGCCCGAGAAGCACTCTCCGGCCAACATGCCCAACGTCCAGCAACAGCTCCCAAACCGAAGGAGCCAGGACCAAACACCTAGCTGGCCTGAAGGGCCCCCAGGGGGCCCCCAAGCAGCCCCTCTCAATTTTGGTCTGGGGGCTTTCGTTGGGCCGGGGACATGGGAGGTACCTGCAAGGTTGCAGTTCGCAGCCCGAGAAGCACTCTCCGGTCAACATGCCCAACGTCCAGCAACAGCTCCCAAACCGAAGGAGCCAGGACCCAAAGACCTAGCTGGCCTGAAGGGCCCCCAGGGGGCCCCCAAGCAGCCCCTCTCAATTTGGGTCTGGGGGCTTTCGTTGCACAGGGGACATGGGAGGTACCTGCAAGGTTGCAGTTCGTAGCCCGAGAAGCACTCTCCGGCCAACATGCCCAACGTCCAGCAACAGCTCCCAAACCGAAGGAGCCAGGACCCAAAGACCTAGCTGGCCTGAAGAGTCCCCAGGGGGCCCCCAAACAGCCCCTCTCAATTTGGGTCTGGGGGCTTTAGTTGGGCATGGAACCTGGGAGGTACCTGCAAGGTTGCAGTTCGCAGCCTGAGAAGCACTCTCCGGCCAACATGCCCAACGTCCAGCAACAGCTCCCAAACCGAAGGAGCCAGGACCCAAAGACCTAGCTGGCCTGAAGGGCCCCCAGGGGGCCCCCAAGCAGCCCCTCTCCATTTGGGTCTGGGGGCTTTCGTTGGGCCGGGGACCTGGGAGGTACCTGCAAGGATGCAGTTCGCAGCCCGAGAAGCACTCTCCGGTCAACATGCCCAACTGCAGAAACAGCTCCCAAACCGAAGGAGCCAGGACCCAAAGACCTAGCTGGCCTGAAGGGGCCCCAAGGGGCCCCCAAGCAGCCCCTCTCAATTTTGGTCTGGGGGCTTTCGTTGGGCCGGGAACCTGGGAGCTACCTGCAAGTTTGCAGTTCACGTACCGAGAAGCACTCTCCGGCCAACATGCCCAACGTCCAGCAACAGCTCCCAAACCGAAGGAGCCAGGACCCAAAGACCTAGCTGGCCTGAAGGGGCCCCAGGGGGCCCCCAAACAGCCCCTCTCCATTTGGGTCTGGGGGCTTTAGTTGGGCATGGAACCTGGGAGGTACCTGCAAGGTTGCAGTTCGCAGCCTGAGAAGCACTCTCCGGCCAACATGCCCAACGTCCAGCAACAGCTCCCAAACCGAAGGAGCCAGGACCCAAAGACCTAGCTGGCCTGAAGGGCCCCCAGGGGGCCCCCAAGCAGCCCCTCTCCATTTGGGTCTGGGGGCTTTCGTTGGGCCGGGGACCTGGGAGGTACCTGCAAGGATGCAGTTCGCAGCCCGAGAAGCACTCTCCGGTCAACATGCCCAACTGCAGAAACAGCTCCCAAACCGAAGGAGCCAGGACCCAAAGACCTAGCTGGCCTGAAGGGGCCCCAAGGGGCCCCCAAACAGCCCCTCTCAATTTTGGTCTGGGGGCTTTCGTTGGGCCGGGAACCTGGGAGCTACCTGCAAGGTTGCAGTTCACGTACCGAGAAGCACTCTCCGGCCAACATGCCCAACGTCCAGCAACAGCTCCCAAACCGAAGGAGCCAGGACCCAAAGACCTAGCTGGCCTGAAGGGGCCCCAGGGGGCCCCCAAACAGCCCCTCTCCATTTGGGTCTGGGGGCTTTCGTTGGGCCGGGAACCTGGGAGGTACCTGCAAGGTTGCAGTTCGCGGCCCGAGAAGCACTCTCCGGCCAACATGCACAACTGCAGCAACAGCTCCCAAACCGCAGGAGTCAGGACCCAAAGACCTAGCTGGCCTGAAGGGGCCACAAGGGGCCCCCAAGCAGCCCCTCTCCATTTGGGTCTGGGGGCTTTCCTTTGGCATGGAACCTGGGAGCTACCTACAAGTTTGCAGTTCCCGTACCGAGAAGCACTCTCTGTCCAACATGCCCAACGTCCAGCAACAGCTCCCAAACCGAAGGAGCCAGGACCCAAAGACCTAGCTGGCCTGGAGTGTCCCCAGGGGGCCCGCAAGCAGCCCCTCTCAATTTTGGTCTGGGGGCTTTCGTTGGGCCGGGAACCTGGGAGGTGTCTGCAAGGTTGCAGTTCGCCGCCCGAGAAGCACTCTCCGGCCATCATGCCCAACGTCCAGCAACAGCTCCCAAACCGAAGGAGCCAGGACCCAAAGACCTAGCTGGCCTGAAGGGCCCCCAGGGGGCCCCCAGGCAGCCCCTCTCAATTTGGGTCTTGGGGCTTTCGTTGGGCCTGGGACCTGGGAGGTACCTGCAAGGTTGCAGTTCGCGGCCCGAGAAGCACTCTCCGGTCAACATGCCCAAAGTCCAGAAACAGCTCCCAAACCGAAGGAGCCAGGACCCAAAGACCTAGCTGGCCTGAAGGGCCCCCAGGGGGCCCCCAAACAGCCCATCTCAATTTGGGTCTGGGGGCTTTCGTTGGGCCGGGGACATGGGAGGTACCTGCAAGGTTGCAGTTCGCAGACCGAGAAGCACTCTCCGGCCAACATGCCCAACTGCAGCAACAGCTCCCAAACCGAAGGAGCCAGGACCCAAAGACCTAGCTGGCCTGAAGAGTCCCCAGGGGGCCCCCAAACAGCCCCTCTCCATTTGGGTCTGGGGGCTTTCGTTGGGCATGTATACCTGAGAGGTACCTGCAAGGTTATAGTTCGCAGCCCGAGAAGCACTCTCCGGCCAACATGCCCAACGTCCAGCAACAGCTCCCAAACTGAAGGAGCCAGGACCCAAAGACCTAGCTGGCCTGGAGGGTCCCCAGGGGGCCCCCAAGCAGCCCCTCTCCATTTGGGTCTGGGGGCTTTAGTTGGGCCGGGAACTTGGGAGAAACCTGCAAGGTTGCAGTTCGCAGCCCGAGAAGCACTCTCCGGCCAACATGCCCAACGTCCAGCAACAGCTCCCAAACCGAAGGAGCCAGGACCCAAAGACCTAGCTGGCCTGAAGGGCCCCCAGGGGGCCCCCAAGCAGCCCCTCTCCATTTGGGTCTGGGGGCTTTCGTTGGGCCGGGGATCTGGGAGGTACCTGAAAGGTTGAAGTTCGCAGCCCGAGAAGCACTCTCTGGCCAACATGCCCAACGTCCAGCTACAGCTCCCAAACCGAAGGAGCCAGGACCCAAAGACCTAGCTGGCCTGAAGGGGCCCCAGGGGGCCCCCAAGCAGCCCCTCTCAATTTGGGTCTGGGGGCTTTCGTTGGGCCGGGAACCTGGGAGGTACCTGCAAGGTTGCAGTTCGCGGCCCGAGAAGCACTCTCCGGCCAACATGCCCAACTGCAGAAACAGCTCCCAAACCGAAGGAGCCAGGACCCAAAGACCTAGCTGGCCTGAAGGGGCCCCAGGGGGCCCCCAAACAGCCCCTCTCCATTTGGGTCTGGGGGCTTTCGTTGGGCCGGGGACATAGGAGGTACCTGCAAGGTTGCAGTTCGCAGCCCGAGAAGCACTCTCCGGCCAACATGCCCAACGTCCAGCAACAGCTCCCAAACCGAAGGAGCCAGGACCCAAAGACCTAGCTGTCCTGAAGAGTCCCCAGGGGGCCCCCAAACAGCCCCTCTCCATTTGGGTCTGGGGGCTTTCGTTGGGCATGGAACCTGGGAGGTACCTGCAAGGTTGCAGTTCGCAGCCCGAGAAGCACTCTCCGGCCAACATGCCCAACTGCAGCAACAGCTCCCAAACCGAAGGAGCCAGGACCCAAAGAAATAGCTGGCCTGGAGGGTCCCCAGGGGGCCCGCAAGCAGCCCCTCTCAAATTTGGTCTGGGGGCTTTCGTTGGGCCGGGAACCTGGGAGGTGCCTGCAAGGTTGCAATTCGCGGCCCGAGAAGCACTCTCCAGCCAACATGCCCAACGTCCAGCAACAGCTCCCAAACCCAAGGAGCCAGGACCCAAAGACCTAGCTGGCCTGAAGGGGCCCCAGGGGCCCCCAAAGAGCCCCTCTCCATTTGGGTCTGGGGGCTTTCGTTGGGCCGGGAACCTGGGAGCTACCTACAAGGTTGCAGTTCGCGGCCCGAGAAGCATTCTGCGGCCAACATGCCCAACTGCAGCAACAGCTCCCAAACCGAAGGAGCCAGGACCCAAAGACCTAGCTGGCCTGAAGGGCCCCCAGGGGGCACCCAAGCAGCCCCTCTCAATTTGTGTCTGGGGGCTTTCGTTGGGCCTGGGACCTGGGAGGTACCTGCAAGGTTGCAGTTCGCGGCCCGAGAAGCACTCTCCGGCCAACATGCCCAACTGCAGCAACAGCTCCCAAAGCGAAGGAGCCAGGACCCAAAGACCTAGCTGGCCTGAAGGGCCCCCAGGGGGCCCCCAAGCAGCCCCTCTCCATTTGGGTCTGGGGGCTTTTGTTGGGCCGGGAACCTGGGAGGTACCTGCAAGGTTGCAGTTCGCAGCCCGAGAAGCACTCTCCGGTCAACATGCCAAACGTCCAGCAACAGCTCCCAAACCGAAGGAGCCAGGACCCAAAGACCTAGCTGGCCTGAAGGGCCCCCAGGGGGCACCCAAGCAGCCCCTCTCAATTTGGGTTCTGGGGCTTTCGTTGGGCATGGAACCTGGGAGGTACCTGCAAGGTTGAATTTCGCAGCCCGAGAAGCACTCTCCGGCCAACATGCACAACTGCAGCAACAGCTGCCAAACCGAAGGAGCCAGGACCCAAAGACCTAGCTGGCCTGAAGGGCCCCCAGGGGGCCCCCAAGCAGCCCCTCTCTATTTGGGTCTGGGGGCTTTCTTTGGGACGGGGACATGGGAGGTACCTGCAAGGTTGAAGTTCGCAGCCCGAGAAGCACTCTCCGGCCAACATGCCCAACTGCAGCAACAGCTCCCAAACCGAAGGAGCCAGGACCCAAAGACCTAGCTGGCCTGAAGAGTCCCCAGGGGGCCCCAAAACAGCCCCTCTCAATTTGGGTCTGAGGCCTTTCGTCGGGCCGGGAACCTTGGAGCTACCTGCAAGGTTACAGTTCCCTTAGCGAGAAGCACTCTCTGGCCAACATGCCCAACGTCCAGCAACAGCTCCCAAACCGAAGGAGCCAGGACCCAAAGACCTAGCTGGCCTGAAGGGGCCCCAAGGGGCCCCCACACAGCCCCTCTTCATTTGGGTCTGGGGGCTTTCGTTGGGCATGGAACCTGGGAGCTACCTGCAAGGTTGCAGTTCACGTACCGAGAAGCACTCTCTGGCCAACATGCCCAACGTCCAGCAACAGCTCCCAAACCGAAGGAGCCAGGACCCAAAGACCTAGCTGGCCTGAAGGGGCCCCAAGGGGCCCCCAAGCCGCCCCTCTCCATTTGGGTCTGGGGGCTTTCGTTGGGTCGGGAACCTGGGAGCTACCTGCAAGGTTGCAGTTCACGGCCCGAGAAGCACTCTCCGGCCAACATGCCCAACGTCCAGCAACAGCTCCCAAACCGAAGGAGCCAGGACCCAAAGACCTAGCTGGCCTGAAGGGGCCCCAAGGGGCCCCCAAGCAGCCCCTCTCCATTTGGGTCTGGGGGCTTTCCTTGGGCCGGGAACCTGGGAGCTACCTGCAAGGTTGCAGTTCGCAGCCCGAGAAGCACTCTCCGGCCAACATGCCCAACTGCAGCAACAGCTCCCAAACCGAAGGAGCCAGGACCCAAAGACCTAGCTGGCCTGAAGGGCCCCCAAGGGGCCCCCAAACAGCCCCTCTCAATTTGGGTCTGGGGGCTTTCGTTGGGCATGGAATCTGGGAGGTACCTGCAAGGTTGCAGTTCGCCGCCTGAGAAGCACTCTCCGGTCAACATGCCCAACTGCAGCAACAGCTCCCAAACCGAAGGAGCCAGGACCCAAAGACCTAGCTGGCCTGAAGGGCCCCCAGGGGGCCCCCAAGCAGCCCCTCTCCATTTGGGTCTGGGGGATTTCCTTGGGCCGGGAACCTGGGATGTACCTGCAAGGTTGCAGTTCACGGCCTGAGAACCACTCTCCGGCCAACATGCCCAACGTCCAGCAACAGCTCCGAAACCGAAGGAGCCAGGACCCAAAGACCTAGCTGGCCTGAAGAGTCCCCACGGGGCCCCCAAACAGCCCCTCTCAATTTGGGTCTGGGGGCTTTCGTTGGGCATGGAACCTGGGAGGTACCTGCAAGGTTGCAGTTCACGGCCCGAGAAGAACTCTCCGGCCAACATGCCCAACTGCAGCAACAGCTCCCAAACCGAAGGAGCCAGGACCCAAAGACCTAGCTGGCCTGAAGGGGCCCCAAGGGGCCCCCAAGCAGCCCCTCTCAATTTGGGTCTGGGGGCTTTCCTTGGGCATGGAACCTGGGAGATATTTGCAAGGTTGCAGTTCACGTACCGAGAAGCACTCTCTGGCCAACAAGCCCAACATCCAGCAACAGCTCCCAAACCGAAGGAGCCAGGACCCAAAGACCTAGCTGGCCTGAAGGGGCCCCAGGAGACCCCAAGCAGCCCCTCTCCATTTGGGTCTGGGGCCTTTCGTTGGGCCGGGAACCTGGGAGCTACCTGCAAGGTTGCAGTTCGCAGCCCGAGAAGCACTCTCCGGCCAACATGCCCAACGTCCAGCAACAGCTCCCAAACCGAAGGAGCCAGGACCCAAAGACCTAGCTGGCCTGAAGGGGCCCCAGGGGGCCCCCAAACAGCCCCTCTCCATTTGGGTCTGGGGGCTTTCGTTGGGCCGGGAACCTGGGAGGTACCTGCAAGGTTGCAGTTCGCGGCCCGAGAAGCACTCTCCGGCCAACATGCCCAACTGCAGCAACAGCTCCCAAACCGAAGGAGCCAGGACCCAAAGACCTAGCTGGCCTGAAGGGCCCCCAGGGGGCCCCCAAGCAGCCCCTCTCAATGTGGGTCTGGGGGCTTTCGTTGGGCCGGGGACATTTGAGGTACCTGCAAGGTTGCAGTTCGCAGCCCGAGAAGCACTCTCCGGTAAAAACATGCCCAACGTCCAGCAACAGCTCCCAAACCGAAGGAGCCAGGACCCAAAGACCTAGCTGGCCTGAAGGGGCCCCAAGGGGCCCCCAAGCAGCCCCTCTCCATTTGGGTCTGGGGGCTTTCCTTGGGCCGGGAACCTGGGAGCTACCTGCAAGGTTGCAGTTCACGGCCCGAGAAGCACTCTCCGGACAACATGCCCAACTGCAGCAACAGCTCCCAAACCGAAGGAGCCAGGACCCAAAGACCTAGCTGGCCTGAAGGGCCCCCAGGGGGCCCCCAAACAGCCCCTCTCAATTTGGGTCTGGGGGCTTTCGTTGGGCATGGAATCTGGGAGGTACCTGCAAGGTTGCAGTTCGCCGCCTGAGAAGCACTCTCCGGTCAACATGCACAACTGCAGCAACAGCTCCCAAACCGAAGGAGCCAGGACCCAAAGACCTAGCTGGCCTGAAGGGCCCCCAGGGGGCCCCCAGGCAGCCCCTCTCCATTTGGGTCTGGGGGATTTCCTTGGGCCGGGAACCTGGGATGTACCTGCAAGGTTGCAGTTCACGGCCTGAGAACCACTCTCCGGCCAACATGCCCAACGTCCAGCAACAGCTCCGAAACCGAAGGAGCCAGGACCCAAAGACCTAGCTGGCCTAAAGGGGCCCCAGGGGGCACCAAAGCAGCCCCTCTCCATTTGGGTCTGGGGGCTTTCCTAGGGCCGGGAACCTGGGAGCTACCCGCAAGGTTGCAGTTCGCCGCCCGAGAAGCACTCTCGGGCCAACATGCCCAACTGCAGCAACAGCTCCCAAACCGAAGGAGCCAGGACCCAAAGACCTAGCTGGCCTGAAGGGGCCCCAGGAGACCCCAAACAGCCCCTCTCCATTTGGGTCTGGGGCCTTTCGTTGGGCCGGGAACCTGGGAGCTACCTGCAAGGTTGCAGTTCGCAGCCCGAGAAGCACTCTCCGGCCAACATGCCCAACGTCCAGCAACAGCTCCCAAACCGAAGGAGCCAGGACCCAAAGACCTAGCTGGCCTGAAGGGGCCCCAGGGGGCCCCCAAACAGCCCCTCTCCATTTGGGTCTGGGGGCTTTCGTTGGGCCTGGGACATGGGAGGTACCTGCAAGGTTGCAGTTCGCAGCCCGAGAAGCACTCTCCGGTAAACATGCCCAACGTCCAGCAACAGCTCCGAAACCGAAGGAGCCAGGACCCAAAGACCTAGCTGGCCTGAAGGGCCCCCAGGGGGCCCCCAAGCAGCCCCTCTTAATTTGGGTTTGGGGGCTTTCGTTGGGCCGGGGACATGGGAGGTACCTGCAAGGTTGCAGTTCGCAGCCCGAGAAGCACTCTCCGGCCAACATGCCCAACGTCCAGCAACAGCTCCCAAACCGAAGGAGCCAGGACCCAAAGACCTAGCTGGCCTGAAGAGTCCCCACGGGGCCCCCAAGCAGCCCCTCTCAATTTGGGTCTGGGGGCTTTCCTTGGGCATGGAACCTGGGAGATATTTGCAAGGTTGCAGTTCACGTACCGAGAAGCACTCTCTGGCCAACATGCCCAACTGCAGCAACAGCTCCCAAACCGAAGGAGCCAGGACCCAAAGACCTAGCTGGCCTGAAGGGCCCCCAGGGGGCCCCCAAACAGCCCCTCTCCATTTGGGTCTGGGGGCTTTCGTTGGGCCGGGAACCTGGGAGCTACCTGCAAGGTTGCAGTTCGCGGCCCGAGAAGCACTCTCCGGCCAACATGCCCAACTGCAGCAACAGCTCCCAAACCGAAGGAGCCAGGACCCAAAGACCTAGCTGGCCTGAAGGACCCCCAGGGGGCCCCCAAGCAGCCCCTCTCAATTTGGGTCTGGGGGCTTTCGTTGGGCCGGGGACATTTGAGGTACCTGCAAGGTTGCAGTTCGCAGCCCGAGAAGCACTCTCCGGTCAACATGCCCAACGTCCAGCAACAGCTCCCAAACCGAAGGAGCCAGGACCCAAAGACCTAGCTGGCCTGAAGGGCCCCCAGGTGGCCCCCAAACAGCCCCTCTCCATTTGGGTCTGGGGGCTTTCGTTGGGCCGGGGACATGGGAGGTACCTGCAAGGTTGCAGTTCGCAGCCCGAGAAGCACTCCCCGGCCAACATGCCCAACGTCCAGCAACAGCTCCCAAACCGAAGGAGCCAGGACCCAAAGACCTAGCTGGCCTGAAGGGGCCCCAAGAGGCCCCCAAGCAGCCCCTCTCCATTTGGGTCTGGGGGCTTTCCTTGGGCCGGGAACCTGGGAGCTACCTGCAAGGTTGCAGTTCACGGCCCGAGAAGCACTCTCCGGCCAACATGCCCAACGTCCAGCAACAGCTCCCAAACCGAAGGAGCCAGGACCCAAAGACCTAGCTGGCCTGAAGGGGCACCAAGGGGCCCCAAGCAGCCCCTCTCCATTTGGGTCTGGGGGCTTTCCTTGGGCCGGGAACCTGGGAGCTACCTGCAAGGTTGCAGTTCGCGGCCCGAGAAGCACTCTCCGGCCAACATGCCCAACTGCAGCAACAGCTCCCAAACCGAAGGAGCCAGGACCCAAAGACCTAGCTGGCCTGAAGGGGCCCCAAGGGGCCCCCAAACAGCCCCTCTCCATTTGGGTCTGGGGGCTTTCGTTGGGTCGGGAACCTGGGAGCTACCTGCAAGGTTGCAGTTCGCGGCCCGAGAAGCACTCTCCGGCCAACATGCCCAACTGCAGCAACAGCTCCCAAACCGAAGGAGCCAGGACCCAAAGACCTAGCTGGCCTGAAGGGCCCCCAAGGGGCCCCCAAACAGCCCCTCTCCATTTGGGTCTTGGGGCTTTCGTTGGGCATGGAACCTGGGAGCTACCTGCAAGGTTGCAGTTCACGTACCGAGAAGCACTCTCCGGCCAACATGCCCAACGTCCAGCAACAGCTCCCAAACCGAAGGAGCCAGGACCCAAAGACCTAGCTGGCCTGAAGGGGCCCCAAGGGGCCCCCAAGCAGCCCCTCTCCATTTGGGTCTGGGGGCTTTCCTTGGGCTGGAACCTGGGAGCTACCTGCAAGGTTGCAGTTCGCGGCCCGAGAAGCACTCTCTGGCCAACATGCCCAACGTCCAGCAACAGCTCCGAAACCGAAGGAGCCAGGACCCAAAGACCTAGCTGGTGTGAAGGGCCCCCAGGGGGCACCCAAGCAGCCCCTCTCAATTTGGGTTCTGTGGCTTTCGTTGGGCATGGAATCTGGGAGGTACCTGCAAGGTTGCAGTTCGCAGCCTGAGAAGCACTCTCCGGCCAACATGCCCAACGTCCAGCAACAGCTCCCAAACCGAAGGAGCCCGGACCCAAAGACCTAGCTGGCCTGAAGGGCCCCCAGGGGGCCCCCAAGCAGCTCCTCTCAATTTGGATCTGGGGGCTTTCGTTGGGCCTGGGATCTGGGAGGTACCTGCAAGGTTGCAGTTCGCACCCGAGAAGCACTCTCCGGTCAACATGCCCAACGTCCAGCAACAGCTCCCAAACCGAAGGAGCCAGGACCCAAAGACCTAGCTGGCCTGAAGGGCCCCCAGGGGGCCCCCAAGCAGCCCCTCTCCATTTGGGTCTGGGGGCTTTCGTTGGGCATGGAACCTGGGAGGTACCTGCAAGGTTGCAGTTCGCAGCCCGAGAAGCACTCTCCGGCCAACATGCCCAACTGCAGCAACAGCTCCCAAACCGAAGGAGCCAGGACCCAAAGAAATAGCTGGCCTGAAGGGCCCCCAGGGGGCCCCCAAACAGCCCCTCTCCATTTGGGTCTGGGGGTTTTCGTTGGGCATGGAACCTGGGAGGTGCCTGCAAGGTTGCAGTTCGCGGCCCGAGAAGCACTCTCCGGCCATCATGACCAACGTCCACCAACAGCTCCCAAACCGAAGGAGCCAGGACCCAAAGACCTAGCTGGCCTGAAGGGCCCCCAGGGGACCCCCAAACAGCCCCTCTCCATTTGGGTCTGGGGGCTTTCGTTGGGCCGGGAACCTGGGAGCTACCTGCAAGGTTGCAGTTCGCGGCCCGAGAAGCACTCTCCGGTCAACATGCCCAACTGCAGCAACAGCTCCCAAACCGAAGGAGCCAGGACCCAAAGACCTAGCTGGCCTGAAGGGCCCCCAGGTGGCCCCCAAACAGCCCCTCTCAATTTGGGTCTGGGGGCTTTCGTTGGGCCTGGGACATGGGAGGTACCTGCAAGGTTGCAGTTCGCAGCCCGAGAAGCACTCCCCGGCCAACATGCCCAACGTCCAGCAACAGCTCCCAAACCGAAGGAGCCAGGACCCAAAGACCTAGCTGGCCTGAAGGGGCCCCAAGGGGCCCGCAAGCAGCCCCTCTCCATTTGGGTCTGGGGGCTTTCCTTGGGCCGGGAACCTGGGAGCTACCTGCAAGGTTGCAGTTCACGGCCCGAGAAGCACTCTCCGGCCAACATGCACAACTGCAGCAACAGCTCCCAAACCGAAGGAGCCAAGACCCAAAGACCTAGCTGGCCTGAAGGGCCCCCAGGGGGCCCCCAAACAGCCCCTCTCCATTTGGGTCTGGGGGCTTTCGTTGGGCATGGAACCGGGGAGGTACCTGCAAGGTTGCAGTTCGCCGCCTGAGAAGCACTCTCCGGTCAACATGCCCAACTGCAGCAACAGCTCCCAAACCGAAGGAGCCAGGACCCAAAGACCTAGCTGGCCTGAAGGGCCCCCAGGGGGCCCCCAGGCAGCCCCTCTCCATTTGGGTCTGGGGGCTTTCCTTGGGCCGGGAACCTGGGAGCTACCTGCAAGGTTGCAGTTCACGGCCCGAGAAGCACTCTCCGGCCAACATGCACAACTGCAGCAACAGCTCCCAAACCGAAGGAGCCAAGACCCAAAGACCTAGCTGGCCTGAAGGGCCCCCAGGGGGCCCCCAAACAGCCCCTCTCCATTTGGGTCTGGGGGCTTTCGTTGGGTCGGGAACCTGGGAGCTACCTGAAAGGTTGCAGTTCGCGGCCCGAGAAGCACTCTCCGGCCAACATGCCCAACTGCAGCAACAGCTCCCAAAGCGAAGGAGCCAGGACCCAAAGACCTAGCTGGCCTGAAGGGACCCCAAGGGGCCCCCAAACAGCCCCTCTCCATTTGGGTCTGGGGGCTTTCGTTGGGTCGGGAACCTGGGAGCTACCTGCAAGGTTGCAGTTCGCGGCCCGAGAAGCACTCTCCGGCCAACATGCCCAACTGCAGCAACAGCTCCCAAACCGAAGGAGCCAGGACCCAAAGACCTAGCTGGCCTGAAGGGGCCCCAAGGGGCCCCCAAGCAGCCCCTCTCCATTTGGGTCTGGGGGCTTTCGTTGGGCATGGAACCTGGGAGGTACCTGCAAGGTTGCAGTTCGCAGCCCGAGAAGCACTCTCCGGCCAACATGCCCAACTGCAGCAACAGCTCCCAAACCGAAGGAGCCAGGACCCAAAGACCTAGCTGGCCTGAAGGGGCCCCCAGGGGGCCCCCAAACAGCCCCTCTCCATTTGGGTCTGGGGGTTTTCGTTGGGCCGGGAACCTGGGAGGTGCCTGCAAGGTTGCAGTTCGCGGCCCGAGAAGCACTCTCCGGCCATCATGACCAACGTCCACCAACAGCTCCCAAACCGAAGGAGCCAGGACCCAAAGACCTAGCTGGCCTGAAGGGCCCTCAGGGGGCCCCCAAACAGCCCCTCTCAATTTGGGTCTGGGGGCTTTCCTTGGGCCGGGAACCTGGGAGCTACCTGCAAGGTTGCAGTTCGCGGCCCGAGAAGCACTCTCCGGCCAACATGCCCAACTGCAGCAACAGCTCCCAAACCGAAGGAGCCAGGACCCAAAGACCTAGCTGGCCTGAAGGGGCCCCAAGGGGCCCCCAAGCAGCCCCTCTCCATTTGGGTCTGGGGGCTTTCGTTGGGCCGGGAACCTGGGAGGTACCTGCAAGGTTGCAGTTCACGGCCCGAGAAGCACTCTCCGGCCAACATGCCCAACTGCAGCAACAGCTCCCAAACCGAAGGAGCCAGGACCCAAAGACCTAGCTGGCCTGAAGGGCCCCCAGGGGGCCCCCAAGCAGCCCCTCTCAATTTTGGTCTGGGGGCTTTAGTTGGGCCGGGGACATTTGAGGTACCTGCAAGGTTGCAGTTCGCAGCCCGAGAAGCACTCTCCGGCCAACATGCCCAACGTCCAGCAACAGCTCCCAAACCGAAGGAGCCAGGACCCAAAGACCTAGCTGGCCTGAAGGGCCCCCAGGGGGCCCCCAAACAGCCCCTCTCAATTTGGGTCTGGGGGATTTCGTTGGGCCTGGGACATGGGAGGTACCTGCAAGGTTGCAGTTCGCAGCCCGAGAAGCACTCCCCGGCCAACATGCCCAACGTCCAGCAACAGCTCCCAAACCGAAGGAGCCAGGACCCAAAGACCTAGCTGGCCTGAAGGGCCCCCAGGGGGCCCCCAAGCAGCCCCTCTCCATTTGGGTCTGGGGGCTTTCGTTGGGCCGGGAACCTGGGAGGTACCTGCAAGGTTGCAGTTCGCAGCCCGAGAAGCACTCTCCGGCCAACATGCCCAACTGCAGCAACAGCTCCCAAACCGAAGGAGCCAGGACCCAAAGACCTAGCTGGCCTGAAGGGCCCCCAGGGGACCCCCAAACAGCCCCTCTCCATTTGGGTCTGGGGGCTTTCGTTGGGCCGGGAACCTGGGAGCTACCTGCAAGGTTGCAGTTCGCGGCCCGAGAAGCACTCTCCGGCCAACATGCCCAACTGCAGCAACAGCTCCCAAACCGAAGGAGCCAGGACCCAAAGACCTAGCTGGCCTGAAGGGCCCCCAGGTGGCCCCCAAACAGCCCCTCTCAATTTGGGTCTGGGGGCTTTCGTTGGGCCTGGGACATGGGAGGTACCTGCAAGGTTGCAGTTCGCAGCCCGAGAAGCACTCCCCGGCCAACATGCCCAACGTCCAGCAACAGCTCCCAAACCGAAGGAGCCAGGACCCAAAGACCTAGCTGGCCTGAAGGGGCCCCAAGGGGCCCGCAAGCAGCCCCTCTCCATTTGGGTCTGGGGGCTTTCCTTGGGCCGGGAACCTGGGAGCTACCTGCAAGGTTGCAGTTCACGGCCCGAGAAGCACTCTCCGGCCAACATGCACAACTGCAGCAACAGCTCCCAAACCGAAGGAGCCAAGACCCAAAGACCTAGCTGGCCTGAAGGGCCCCCAGGGGGCCCCCAAACAGCCCCTCTCCATTTGGGTCTGGGGGCTTTCGTTGGGCATGGAACCGGGGAGGTACCTGCAAGGTTGCAGTTCGCCGCCTGAGAAGCACTCTCCGGTCAACATGCCCAACTGCAGCAACGGCTCCCAAACCGAAGGAGCCAGGACCCAAAGACCTAGCTGGCCTGAAGGGCCCCCAGGGGGCCCCCAGGCAGCCCCTCTCCATTTGGGTCAGGGGGCTTTCCTTGGGCCGGGAACCTGGGAGCTACCTGCAAGGTTGCAGTTCACGGCCCGAGAAGCACTCTCCGGCCAACATGCACAACTGCAGCAACAGCTCCCAAACCGAAGGAGCCAAGACCCAAAGACCTAGCTGGCCTGAAGGGCCCCCAGGGGGCCCCCAAACAGCCCCTCTCCATTTGGGTCTGGGGGCTTTCGTTGGGTCGGGAACCTGGGAGCTACCTGAAAGGTTGCAGTTCGCGGCCCGAGAAGCACTCTCCGGCCAACATGCCCAACTGCAGCAACAGCTCCCAAAGCGAAGGAGCCAGGACCCAAAGACCTAGCTGGCCTGAAGGGACCCCAAGGGGCCCCCAAACAGCCCCTCTCCATTTGGGTCTGGGGGCTTTCGTTGGGTCGGGAACCTGGGAGCTACCTGCAAGGTTGCAGTTCGCGGCCCGAGAAGCACTCTCCGGCCAACATGCCCAACTGCAGCAACAGCTCCCAAACCGAAGGAGCCAGGACCCAAAGACCTAGCTGGCCTGAAGGGGCCCCAAGGGGCCCCCAAACAGCCCCACTTCATTTGGGTCTGGGGGCTTTCGTTGGGCATGGAACCTGGGAGCTACCTGCAAGGTTGCAGTTCACGTACCGAGAAGCACTCTCTGGCCAACATGCCCAACGTCCAGCAACAGCTCCCAAACCGAAGGAGCCAGGACCCAAAGACCTAGCTGGCCTGAAGGGGCCCCAAGGGGCCCCCAAGCAGCCCCTCTCCATTTGGGTCTGGGGGCTTTCGTTGGGCATGGAACCTGGGAGGTACCTGCAAGGTTGCAGTTCGCAGCCCGAGAAGCACTCTCCGGCCAACATGCCCAACTGCAGCAACAGCTCCCAAACCGAAGGAGCCAGGACCCAAAGACCTAGCTGGCCTGAAGGGGCCCCCAGGGGGCCCCCAAACAGCCCCTCTCCATTTGGGTCTGGGGGTTTTCGTTGGGCCGGGAACCTGGGAGGTGCCTGCAAGGTTGCAGTTCGCGGCCCGAGAAGCACTCTCCGGCCATCATGACCAACGTCCACCAACAGCTCCCAAACCGAAGGAGCCAGGACCCAAAGACCTAGCTGGCCTGAAGGGCCCTCAGGGGGCCCCCAAACAGCCCCTCTCAATTTGGGTCTGGGGGCTTTCCTTGGGCCGGGAACCTGGGAGCTACCTGCAAGGTTGCAGTTCGCGGCCCGAGAAGCACTCTCCGGCCAACATGCCCAACTGCAGCAACAGCTCCCAAACCGAAGGAGCCAGGACCCAAAGACCTAGCTGGCCTGAAGGGGCCCCAAGGGGCCCCCAAGCAGCCCCTCTCCATTTGGGTCTGGGGGCTTTCGTTGGGCCGGGAACCTGGGAGGTACCTGCAAGGTTGCAGTTCACGGCCCGAGAAGCACTCTCCGGCCAACATGCCCAACTGCAGCAACAGCTCCCAAACCGAAGGAGCCAGGACCCAAAGACCTAGCTGGCCTGAAGGGCCCCCAGGGGGCCCCCAAGCAGCCCCTCTCAATTTTGGTCTGGGGGCTTTAGTTGGGCCGGGGACATTTGAGGTACCTGCAAGGTTGCAGTTCGCAGCCCGAGAAGCACTCTCCGGCCAACATGCCCAACGTCCAGCAACAGCTCCCAAACCGAAGGAGCCAGGATCCAAAGACCTAGCTGGCCTGAAGGGCCCCCAGGGGGCCCCCAAACAGCCCCTCTCAATTTGGGTCTGGGGGATTTCGTTGGGCCTGGGACATGGGAGGTACCTGCAAGGTTGCAGTTCGCAACCCGAGAAGCACTCCCCGGCCAACATGCCCAACGTCCAGCAACAGCTCCCAAACCGAAGGAGCCAGGACCCAAAGACCTAGCTGGCCTGAAGGGCCCCCAGGGGGCCCCCAAGCAGCCCCTCTCCATTTGGGTCTGGGGGCTTTCGTTGGGCCGGGAACCTGGGAGGTACCTGCAAGGTTGCAGTTCGCAGCCCGAGAAGCACTCTCCGGCCAACATGCCCAACTGCAGCAACAGCTACCAAACCGAAGGAGCCAGGACCCAATGACCTAGCTGGCCTGAAGGGGCCCCAAGGGGCCCCCAAGCAGCCCCTCTCCATTTTGGGTCTGGGGGCTTTCCTTGAGCCGGGAACCTTGGAGGTACCTGCAAGGTTGCAGTTCACGGCCCGAGAAGCACTCTCCGGCCAACATGTCCAACGTCCAGCAACAGCTCCCAAACCGAAGGAGCCAGGACCCAAAGACCTAGCTGGCCTGAAGGGGCCCCAAGGGGGCCCCCAAACAGCCCCTCTCCATTTGGGTCTGGGGGCTTTCGTTGGGCCGGGAACCTGGGAGCTACCTGCAAGGTTGCAGTTCGCGGCCTGAGAAGCACTCTCCGGTCAACATGCCCAACTGCAGAAACAGCTCCCAAACCGAAGGAGCCAGGACCCAAAGACCTAGCTGGCCTGAAGGGCCCCCAGGGGGCCCCCAGGCAGCCCCTCTCAATTTGGGTCTGGGGGATTTCCTTGGGCCGGAACCTGGGATGTACCTGCAAGGTTGCAGTTCACGGCCTGAGAACCACTCTCCGGCCAACATGCCCAACGTCCAGCAACAGCTCCCAAAGCGAAGGAGCCAGGACCCAAAGACCTAGCTGGCCTGAAGGGGCCCCAGTGGGCACTCAAGCAGCCCCTCTCCATTTGGGTCTGGGGGCTTTCGTTGGGCTGGGAACCTGGGAGCTACCTGCAAGGTTGTAGTTCACGGCCCGAGAAGCACTCTCCGGTCAACATGCCCAACGTCCAGCAACAGCTCCCAAACCGAAGGAGCCAGGACCCAAAGACCTAGCTGGCCTAAAGGGGCCCCAGTGGGCCCCCAAGCAGCCCCTCTCCATTTGGGTCTGGGGGCTTTCCTTGGGCCGGGAACCTGGGAGCTACCCGCAAGGTTGCAGTTCGCGGCCCAAGAAGCACTCTCCGGCCAACATGCCCAACTGCAGAAACAGCTCCCAAACCGAAGGAGCCAGGACCCAAAGACCTAGCTGGCCTGAAGGGGCCCCAGGGGGCCCCCAAGCAGCCCCTCTCCATTTGGGTCTGGGGGCTTTCGTTGGGCCGGGGACATGGGAGGTACCTGCAAGGTTGCAGTTCGCGGCCCGAGAAGCTCTCTCCGGTCAACATGCACAACTGCAGAAACAGCTCCCAAACCGAAGGAGCCAGGACCCAAAGACCTAGCTGGCCTGAAGGGGCCCCAAGGGGCCCCCAAGCAGCCCCTCTCCATTTGGGTCTGGGGGCTTTCCTTGGGCTGGGAACCTGGGAGCTACCTGCAAGGTTGCAGTTCGCAGCCCGAGAAGCACTCTCTGGCCAACATGCCCAACGTCCAGCAACAGCTCCCAAACCGAAGGAGCCAGGACCCAAAGACCTAGCTGGCCTGAAGGGCCCCCAGGGGGCACCCAAGCAGCCCCTCTCAATTTGGGTTCTGGGGCTTTCGTTGGGCATGGAATCTGGGAGGTACCTGCAAGGTTGCAGTTCACGGCCCGAGAAGCACTCTCCGGCCAACATGCCCAACGTCCAGCAACAGCTCCCAAACCGAAGGAGCCAGGACCCAAAGACCTAGCTGGCCTGAAGGGCCCCCAGGGGGCCCCCAAACAGCCCCTCTCCATTTGGGTCTGGGGGCTTTCGTTGGGCCGGGAACCTGGGAGCTACCTGCAAGGTTGCAGTTCGCGGCCCGAGAAGCACTCTCCGGCCAACATGCCCAACTGCAGCAACAGCTCCCAAACCGAAGGAGCCAGGACCCAAAGACCTAGCTGGCCTGAAGGGCCCCCAGGGGGCCCCCAAGCAGCCCCTCTCAATTTTGCTCTGGGGGCTTTCGTTGGGCCGGGGACATTTGAGGTACCTGCAAGGTTGCAGTTCGCAGCCCGAGAAGCACTCTCCGGTCAACATGCCCAACTGCAGCAACAGCTCCCAAACCGAAGGAGCCAGGACCCAAATACCTAGCTGGCCTGAAGGGGCCCCAAGGGGCCCCCAAGCAGCCCCTCTCCATGTGGGTCTGGGGGCTTTCCTTGGGCCGGGAACCTGGGAGCTACCTGCAAGGTTGCAGTTCACGTACCGAGAAACACTCTCCGGCCAACATGCACAACGTCCAGCAACAGCTCCCAAAGCGAAGGAGCCAGGACCCAAAGACCTAGCTGGCCTGAAGGGGCCCCAGGGGACCCCCAAGCAGCCCCTCTCCATTTGGGTCTGGGGGCTTTCGTTGGGCCGGGAACCTGGGAGGTACCTGCAAGATTGCAGTTCGCGGCCCGAGAAGCACTCTCCGGCCAACATGCCCAACGTCCAGCATCAGCTCCCAAACCGAAGGAGCCAGGACCCAAAGACCTAGCTGGCCTGAAGGGCCCCCAAGGGGCCCCCAAACAGCCCCTCTCAATTTGGGTCTGGGGGCTTTCGTTGTGCCGTGGATCTGGGAGGTACCTGAAAGGTTGAAGTTCGCAGCCCGAGAAGCACTCTCCGGCCAACATGGCCAACTGCAGCAACAGCTCCCAAACCGAAGGAGCCAGGACCCAAAGACCTAGCTGGCCTGAAGGGGCTCCAAGGGGCTCCCAAGCAGCCCCTCTCCATTTGGGTCTGGGGGCTTTCGTTGGGCCGGGGACCTGGGAGGTACCTGCAAGGTTGCAGTTCGCAGCCCGAGAAGCACTCTCCGGTCAACATGCCCAACTGCAGAAACAGCTCCCAGACCGAAGGAGCCAGGACCCAAAGACCTAGCTGGCCTGAAGGGGCCCCAAGGGGCCCCCAAGCAGCCCCTCTCCATTTGGGTCTGGGGGCTTTCCTTGGGCCGGGAACCTGGGAGCTACCTGCAAGGTTGCAGTTCACGTACCGAGAAACACTCTCTGGCCAACATGCCCAACTGCAGCAACAGCTCCCAAACCGAAGGAGCCAGGACCCAAAGACCTAGCTGGCCTGAAGGGCCCCCAGGGGGCCCCGAAGCAGCCCCTCTCCATTTGGGTCTGGGGGCTTTCGTTGGGCCTGGGACCTGGGAGGTACCTGCAAGGTTGCAGTTCGCAGCCCGAGAAGCACTCTCCGGCCAACATGCCCAACGTCCAGCAACAGCTCCCAAAGCGAAGGAGCCAGGACCCAAAGACCTAGCTGGCCTGAAGGGCCCCCAGGGGGCCCCCAAGCAGCCCCTCTCCATTTGGGTCTGGGGGCTTTCGTTGGGCATGGAACCTGGGAGGTACATGCAAGGTTGCAGTTCGCAGCCCGAGAAGCACTCTCCGGCCAACATGCCCAACTGCAGCAACAGCTCCCAAACCGAAGGAGCCAGGACCCAAAGAAATAGCTGGCCTGGAGGGTCCCCAGGGTACCCGCAAGCAGCCCCTCTCAATTTTGGTCTGGGGGCTTTCGTTGGGCCGGGAACCTGGGAGGTGCCTGCAAGGTTGCAGTTCGCGGCCCGAGAAGCACTCTCCGGCCATCATGCCCAACGTCCAGCAACAGCTCCCAAACCCAAGGAGCCAGGACCCAAAGACCTAGCTGGCCTGAAGGGGCCCCAGGGGCCCCCCAAACAGTTCCTCTCAATTTGGGTCTGGGGGCTTTCGTTGGGCCGGGGATCTGGGAGGTACCTGAAAGTTTGAAGTTCGCAGCCCGAGAAGCACTCTCCGGCCAACATGCACAACCGCAGCAACAGCTCCCAAACCGAAGGAGCCAGGACCCAAAGACCTAGCTGGCCTGAAGGGCCCCCAGGGGGCCCCCAAGCAGCCCCTCTCCATGTGGGTCTGGGGGCTTTCCTTGGGCTGGGAACCTGGGAGCTACCTTCAAGGTTGTAGTTCACGGCCTGAGAAGCACTCTCTGGCCAACATGCCCAACGTCCAGCAACAGCTCCCAAACCGAAGGAGCCAGGACCCAAAGACCTAGCTGGCCTAAAGGGGCCCCAGGGGGGCCCCAAGCAGCCCCTCTCCATTTGGTTCTGGGGGCTTTCGTTGGGCCGGGGACCTGGGAGGTACCTGCAAGGTTGCAGTTCACAGCCCGAGAAGCACTCTCCGGTCAACATGCCCAACTGCAGAAACAGCTCCCAAACCGAAGGAGCCAGGACCCAAAGACCTAGCTGGCCTGAAGGGGCCCCAAGGGGCCCCCAAGCAGCCCCTCTCAATTTGGGTCTGGGGGCTTTCCTTGGGCCGGGAACCTGGGAGCTACCTGCAAGGTTGCAGTTCACGTACCGAGAAACACTCTCCGGCCAACATGCCCAACGTCCAGCAACAGCTCCCAAACCGAAGGAGCCAGGACCCAAAGACCTAGCTGGCCTGAAGGGGCCCCAGGGGGCCCCCAAGCAGCCCCTCTCCATTTGGGTCTGGGGGCTTTCGTTGGCCGGGAACCTGGGAGGTACCTGCAAGGTTGCAGTTCGCGGCCCGAGAAGCACTCTCCGGCCAACATGCCCAACGTCCAGCAACAGCTCCCAAACCGAAGGAGCCAGGACCCAAAGACCTAGCTGGCCTGAAGGGCCCCCAAGGGGCCCCCAAACAGCCCCTCTCAATTTGGGTCTGGGGGCTTTCGTTGGGCCTGGGATCTGGGAGGTACCTGAAAGGTTGAAGTTCGCAGCCCGAGAAGCACTCTCCGGCCAACATGCCCAACTGCAGCAACAGCTCCCAAACCGAAGGAGCCAGGACCCAAAGACCTAGCTGGCCTGAAGGGGCTCCAAGGGGCCCCCAAGCAGCCCCTCTCCATTTGGTTGTGGGGGCTTTCGTTGGGCCGGGAACCTGGGAGCTACCCGCAAAGTTGCAGTTCGCGGCCCGAGAAGCACTCTCCGGCCAACATGCCCAACTGCAGCAACAGCTCCCAAACCGAAGGAGCCAGGACCCAAAGACCTAGCTGGCCTGAAGGGCCCCCAGGGGGCCCCCAAGCAGCCCCTCTCCATTTGGGTCTGGGGGCTTTCGTTGGGCCTGGGACCTGGGAGGTACCTGCAAGGTTGCAGTTCGCAGCCCGAGAAGCACTCTCCGGTCAACATGCCCAACTGCAGCAACAGCTCCCAAACCGAAGGAGCCAGGACCCAAAGACCTAGCTGGCCTGGAGTGTCCCCAGGGGGCCCGCAAGCAGCCCCTCTCAATTTTGGTCTGGGGGCTTTCGTTGGGCCGGGAACCTGGGAGGTGCCTGCAAGGTTGCAGTTCGCGGCCCGAGAAGCAGTCTCTGGCCATCATGCCCAACGTCCAGCAACAGCTCCCAAACCGAAGGAGCCAGGACCCAAAGACCTAGCTGGCCTGAAGGGCCCCCAGGGGGCCCCCAAGCAGCCCCTCTCCATTTGGGTCTGGGGGCTTTCGTTGGGCATGGAACCTGGGAGGTACCTGCAAGGTTGCAGTTCGAAGCCCGAGAAGCACTCTCCGGTCAACATGCCCAACTGCAGAAACAGCTCCCAAACCGAAGGAGCCAGGACCCAAAGACCTAGCTGGCCTAAAGGGGCCCCAAGGGGCCCCCAAGCAGCCCCTCTCAATTTGGGTCTGGGGGCTTTCCTTGGGCCGGGAACCTGGGAGGTACCTGCAAGGTTGCAGTTCACGTACCGAGAAACACTCTCTGGCCAACTTACCCAACGTCCAGCAACAGCTCCCAAACCGAAGGAGCCAGGACCCAAAGACCTAGCTGACCTGAAGCGGCCCCCAGGGGGCCCCCAAACAGCCCCTCTCCATTTGGGTCTGGGGTCTTTTGTTGGGCCGGGAACCTGGGAGGTACCTGCAAGGTTGCAGTTCGCGGCCCGAGAAGCACTCTCCGGTCAACATGCCCAACTGCAGCAACAGCACCCAAACCGAAGGAGCCAGGACCCAAAGACCTAGCTGGCCTGAAGAGTCCCCAGGGGGCCACCAAACAGCCCCTCTCAATTTGGGACTGGATGCTTTCCTTGGCCGGGAACCTGGGAGGTACCTTCAAGGTTGCAGTTCGCGGCCCGAGAAGCACTCTCCGGCCAACATGCCCAACTGCAGCAACAGCTCCCAAACCAAAGGAGCCAGGACCCAAAGACCTAGCTGGCCTGAAGGGGCCCCAGGGGGCCCCCAAGCAGCCCCTCTCCATTTAGGTCTGGGGGCTTTCGTTGGGCATGGAACCTGGGAGGAACCTGCAAGGTTGCAGTTCGCGGCCCGAGAAGCACTCTCTGGCCAACATGCCCAACGTCCAGCAACAGCTCCCAAACCGAAGGAGCCAGGACCCAAAGACCTAGCTGGCCTGAAGGGCCCCCAGGGGGCCCCCAAGCAGCCCCTCACAATTTTGGTCTGGGGGCTTTCGTTGGGCCGGGGATCTGGGAGGTACCTGCAAGGTTGCAGTTCGCAGCCCGAGAAGCACTCTCCGGTCAACATGCCCAACGTCCAGCAACAGCTCCCAAACCGAAGGAGCCAGGACCCAAAGACCTAGCTGGCCTGAAGGGCCCCCAGGGGGCACCCAAGCAGCCCCTCTCAATTTGGGTCTGGGGGCTTTCGTTGGGCATGGAACCTGGGAGGTACCTGCAAGGTTGCAGTTCGCGGCCCGAGAAGCACTCTCCGGCCAACATGCCCAACTGCAGCAACAGCTCCCAAAGCGAAAGAGCCAGGACCCAAAGACCTAGCTGGCCTGAAGGGGCCCCCAGGGGGCCCGCAAGCAGCCCCTCTCAATTTTGGTCTGGGGGCTTTCGTTGGGCCGGGAACCTGGGAGGTGCCTGCAAGGTTGCAGTTCGCGGCCCGAGAAGCACTCTCCGGCCATCATGCCTAACGTCCAGCAACAGCTCCCAAACCGAAGGAGCCAGGACCCAAAGACCTAGCTGGCCTGAAGGGCCCCCAGGGGGCCCCCAAGCAGCCCCTCTCCATTTGGGTCTGGGGGCTTTCGTTGGGCCGGTAACCTGGGAGGTACCTGCAAGGTTGCAGTTCGAAGTCGAGAAGCACTCTCCGGCCAACATGCCCAACGTCCAGCAACAGCTCCCAAACCGAAGGAGCCAGGACCCAAAGACCTAGCTGGCCTGAAGGGCCCCCAGGGGCCCCCCAAGCAGCCCCTCTCAATTTGTGTCTGGGGGCTTTCGTTGGGCCTGGGACCTGGGAGGTACCTGCAAGGTTGCAGTTCGCAGCCCGAGAAGCACTCTCCGGTCAACATGCCCAACGTCCAGCAACAGCTCCCAAACCGAAGAAGCCAGGACCCAAAGACCTAGCTGGCCTGAAGGGCCCCCAGGGGGCCCCCAAACAGCCCCTCTCCATTTGGGTCTGGGGGCTTTCGTTGGGCCGGGGATCTGGGAGGTACCTGAAAGGTTGCAGTTCGCAGCCCGAGAAGCACTCTCCGGCCAACATGCCCAACTGCAGCAACAGCTCCCAAACCCAAGGAGCCAGGACCCCAAGACCTAGCTGGCCTGAAGGGGCCCCAGGGGGCACCCAAGCAGCCCCTCTCCATTTGGGTCTGGGGGCTTTCGTTGGCCCGGGAACCTGGGAGCTACCTGCGAGGTTACAGTTCGAAGCCCGAGAAGCACTCTCCGGCCAACATGCCCAACGTCCAGCAACAGCTCCCAAACCGAAGGAGCCAGGACCCAAAGACCTAGCTGGCCTGAAGGGCCCCCAGGGGGCCCCCAAGCAGCCCCTCTCCATTTGGGTCTGGGGGCTTTCGTTGGGCCGGGGACCTGGGAGGTGCCTGCAAGGTTGCAGTTCTCAGCCCGAGAAGCACTCTGCGGTCAACATGCCCAACGTCCAGCAACAGCTCCCAAACCGAAGGAGCCAGGACCCAAAGATCTAGCTGGCCTGAAGGGCCCCCATGGGGCACCCAAGCAGCCCCTCTCAATTTGGGTCTGGGGGCTTTCTTTGGGCATGGAACCTGGGAGGTACCTGCAAGGTTGCAGTTCGCGGCCCGAGAAGCACTCTCCGGCCAACATGCCCAACGTCCAGCAACACCTCCCAAAGCGAAGGAGCCAGGACCCAAAGACCTAGCTGGCCTGAAGGGCCCCCAGGGGGCCCCCAAGCAGCCCCTCTCAATTTGGGTCTGGGGGCTTTCGTTGGGCCTGGGACATGGGAGGTACCTGCAAGGTTGCAGTTCGCAGCCCGAGAAGCACTCTCCGGCCAACATGCCCAACGTCCAGCAACAGCTCCCAAACCGAAGGAGCCAGGACCCAAAGACCTAGCTGGCCTGAAGAGTCCCCAGGGGGCCCCCAAACAGCCCCTCTCAATTTGGGTCTGGGGTCTTTCGTTGGGCATGGAACCTGGGAGGTACCTGCAAGGTTGCAGTTCGCAGCCCGAGAAGCACTCTCCGGCCATCATGCACAACTGCAGCAACAGCTCCCAAACCGAAGGAGCCAGGACCCAAAGACCTAGCTGGCCTGAAAGGCCCCCAGGGGGCCCCCAAGCAGCCCCTCTCCATTTGGGTCTGGGGGCTTTCGTTAGGCATGGAAACTGGGAGGTACCTGCAAGGGTTCATTTCGCAGCCCGAGAAGCACTCTCCAGCCAACATGCCCAACGTCCAGCAACAGCTCCCAAACCGAAGGAGCCAGGACCCAAAGACCTAGCTGGCCTGAAGGGCCCCCAGGGGGCACCCAAGCAGCCCCTCTCAATTTGGGTCTGGGGGCTTTCGTTGGGCCGGGGATCTGGGAGGTACCTGAAAGGTTGCAGTTCGCAGCCCGAGAAGCACTCTCCGGCCAACATGCCCAACTGCAGCAACAGCTCCCAAACCCAAGGAGCCAGGACCCCAAGACCTAGCTGGCCTGAAGGGGCCCCAGGGGGCCCCCAAACAGCCCCTCTCCATTTGGGTCTGGGGGCTTTCGTTGGCCCGGGAACCTGGGAGCTACCTGCGAGGTTACAGTTCGAAGCCCGAGAAGCACTCTCCGGCCAACATGCCCAACGTCCAGCAACAGCTCCCAAACCGAAGGAGCCAGGACCCAAAGACCTAGCTGGCCTGAAGGGCCCCCAGGGGGCCCCCAAGCAGCCCCTCTCCATTTGGGTCTGGGGGCTTTCGTTGGGCCGGGGACCTGGGAGGTGCCTGCAAGGTTGCAGTTCTCAGCCCGAGAAGCACTCTGCGGTCAACATGCCCAACGTCCAGCAACAGCTCCCAAACCGAAGGAGCCAGGACCCAAAGATCTAGCTGGCCTGAAGGGCCCCCATGGGGCACCCAAGCAGCCCCTCTCAATTTGGGTCTGGGGGCTTTCTTTGGGCATGGAACCTGGGAGGTACCTGCAAGGTTGCAGTTCGCGGCCCGAGAAGCACTCTCCGGCCAACATGCCCAACGTCCAGCAACACCTCCCAAAGCGAAGGAGCCAGGACCCAAAGACCTAGCTGGCCTGACGGGCCCCCAGGGGGCCCCCAAGCAGCCCCTCTCAATTTGGGTCTGGGGGCTTTCGTTGGGCCTGGGACATGGGAGGTACCTGCAAGGTTGCAGTTCGCAGCCCGAGAAGCACTCTCCGGCCAACATGCCCAACGTCCAGCAACAGCTCCCAAACCGAAGGAGCCAGGACCCAAAGACCTAGCTGGCCTGAAGAGTCCCCAGGGGGCCCCCAAACAGCCCCTCTCAATTTGGGTCTGGGGTCTTTCGTTGGGCATGGAACCTGGGAGGTACCTGCAAGGTTGCAGTTCGCAGCCCGAGAAGCACTCTCCGGCCATCATGCACAACTGCAGCAACAGCTCCCAAACCGAAGGAGCCAGGACCCAAAGACCTAGCTGGCCTGAAAGGCCCCCAGGGGGCCCCCAAGCAGCCCCTCTCCATTTGGGTCTGGGGGCTTTCGTTGGGCATGGAAACTGGGAGGTACCTGCAAGGGTTCATTTCGCAGCCCGAGAAGCACTCTCCAGCCAACATGCCCAACGTCCAGCAACAGCTCCCAAACCGAAGGAGCCAGGACCCAAAGACCTAGCTGGCCTGAAGGGGCCCCAGGGGGCACCCAAGCAGCCCCTCTCAATTTGGGTCTGGGGGCTTTCGTTGACCCGGGAACCTGGGAGGTACCTGCAAGGTTGCAGTTCGCAGCCCGAGAAGCACTTTCCGGCCTACATGCCCAACGTCCAGCAACAGCTCCCAAACCGAAGGAGCCAGGACCCAAAGACCTAGCTGGCCTGAAGGGGCCCCAGGGGGCCCCCAAACAGCCCCTCTCAATTTGGGTCTGGGGGCTTTCGTTGGGCTTTGGACCTGGGAGGTACCTGCAAGGTTGCAGTTCGCGGCCCGAGAAGCACTCTACGGCCAACATGCCCAACGTCCAGCAACAGCTCCCAAACCGAAGGAGCCAGGACCCAAAGACCTAGCTGGACTGAAGGGGCCCCAGGGGGCCCCCAAACAGCCCCTCTCCATTTGGGTCTGGGGGCTTTCGTTGGGCCGGGGACATGGGATGTACCTGCAAGGTTGCAGTTCACGTACCGAGAAGCACTCTCCGGCCAACATGCCCAACGTCCAGCAACAGCTCCCAAACCGAAGGAGCCAGGACCCAAAGACCTAGCTGGCCTGAAGGGCCCCCAGGGGGCACCCAAGCAGCCCCTCTCCATTTGGGTCTGGGGGCTTTCGTTAGCCCGGGAACCTGGGAGCTACCTGCAAGGTTGCAGTTCACGTACCGAGAAGCACTCTCCGGCCAACATGCCCAACGTCCAGCAACAGCTCCCAAACCGAAGGAGCCAGGACCCAAAGACCTAGCTGGCCTGAAGGGGCCCCCAGGGGGCCCCAAAACAGCCCCTCTCCATTTGGGTCTGGGGGCTTTCGTTGGGCCGGGGATCTGGGAGGTACCTGAAAGTTTGAAGTTCGCAGCCCGAGAAGCACTCTCCGGCCAACATGCCCAACTGCAGCAGCAGCTCCCAAACCGAAGGAGCCAGGACCCAAAGACCTAGCTGGCCTGAAGGGCCCCCAGGGGGCCCCCAAGCAGCCCCTCTCCATTTGTGTCTGGGGGCTTTCGTTGGGCCTGGGACCTGGGAGGTACCTGCAAGGTTGCAGTTCGCGGCCCGAGAAGCACTCTCCGGCCAACATGCCCAACGTCCAGCAACAGCTCCCAAAGCGAAGGAGCCAGGACCCAAAGACCTAGCTGGCCTGAAGGGGCCCTCAGGGGGCCCGCAAGCAGCCCCTCTCAATTTGGGTCTGGGGGCTTTCGTTGGGCCGGGAACCTGGGAGGTACCTGCAAGGTTGCAGTTCGCAGCCCGAGAAGCACTCTCCGGTCAACATGCCAAACGTCCAGCAACAGCTCCGAAACCGAAGGAGCCAGGACCCAAAGACCTAGCTGGCGTGAAGGGCCCCCAGGGGGCACCCAAGCAGCCCCTCTCCATTTGGGTCTGGGGGCTTTCGTTGGGCCGGGAACCTGGGAGGTACCTGCAAGGTTGCAGTTCGCAGCCCGAGAAGCACTCTCCGGCCAACATGCCCAACTGCAGCAACAGCTCCCAAACCGAAGGAGCCAGGACCCAAAGACCTAGCTGGCGTGAAGGGCCCCCAGGGGGCCCCCAAGCAGCCCCTCTCAATTTTGGTCTGGGGGCTTTCGTTGGGCCGGGAACCTGGGAGGTGCCTGCAAGGTTGCAGTTCGCGGCCCGAGAAGCACTCTCCGGCCAACATGCCCAACGTCCAGCAACAGCTCCCAAACCCAAGGAGCCAGGACCCAAAGACCTAGCTGGCCTGAAGAGTCCCCAGGGGCCCCCCAAACAGTTCCTCTCAATTTGGGTCTGGGGGCTTTCGTTGGGCCGGGGATCTGGGAGGTACCTGAAAGGTTGAAGTTCGCAGCCCGAGAAGCACTCTCCGGCCAACATGCCCAACTGCAGCAACAGCTCCCAAACCGAAGGAGCCAGGACCCAAAGACCTAGCTGGCCTGAAGGGGCCCCAAGGGGCCCCCAAGCAGCCCCTCTCCATGTGGGTCTGGGGGCTTTCCTTGGGCCGGGAACCTGGGAGCTACCTGCAAGGTTGCAGTTCACGTACCGAGAAACACTCTCCGGCCAACATGCACAACGTCCAGCAACAGCTCCCAAACCGAAGGAGCCAGGACCCAAAGACCTAGCTGGCCTGAAGGGGCCCAAGGGGACCCCCAAGCAGCCCCTCTCCATTTGGGTCTGGGGGCTTTCGTTGGGCCGGGAACCTGGGAGGTACCTGCAAGATTGCAGTTCGCGGCCCGAGAAGCACTCTCCGGCCAACATGCCCAACGTCCAGCATCAGCTCCCAAACCGAAGGAGCCAGGACCCAAAGACCTAGCTGGCCTGAAGGGCCCCCAAGGGGCCCCCAAACAGCCCCTCTCAATTTGGGTCTGGGGGCTTTCGTTGTGCCGGGGATCTGGGAGGTACCTGAAAGGTTGAAGTTCGCAGCCCGAGAAGCACTCTCCGGCCAACATGGCCAACTGCAGCAACAGCTCCCAAACCGAAGGAGCCAGGACCCAAAGACCTAGCTGGCCTGAAGGGGCTCCAAGGGGCCCCCAAGCAGCCCCTCTCCATTTGGGTCTGGGGGCTTTCGTTGGGCCGGGGACCTGGGAGGTACCTGCAAGGTTGCAGTTCGCAGCCCGAGAAGCACTCTCCGGTCAACATGCCCAACTGCAGAAACAGCTCCCAAACCGAAGGAGCCAGGACCCAAAGACCTAGCTGGCCTGAAGGGGCCCCAAGGGGCCCCCAAGCAGCCCCTCTCAATTTGGGTCTGGGGGCTTTCCTTGGGCCGGGAACCTGGGAGCTACCTGCAAGGTTGCAGTTCACGTACCGAGAAACACTCTCTGGCCAACTTACCCAACGTCCAGCAACAGCTCCCAAACCGAAGGAGCCAGGACCCAAAGACCTAGCTGGCCTGAAGGGGCCCCAAGGGGCCCCCAGGCAGCCCCTCTCCATTTGGGTCTGGGGGCTTTCGTTGGGCCGGGAACCTGGGAGGTACCTGCAAGGTTGCAGTTCGCGGCCCGAGAAGCACTCTCCGGCCAACATGCCCAACTGCAGCAACAGCTCCCAAACCGAAGGAGCCAGGACCCAAAGACCTAGCTGGCCTGAAGGGCCCCCAGGGGGCCCCGAAGCAGCCCCTCTCCATTTGGGTCTGGGGGCTTTCGTTGGGCCTGGGACCTGGGAGGTACCTGCAAGGTTGCAGTTCGCAGCCCGAGAAGCACTCTCCGGCCAACATGCCCAACGTCCAGCAACAGCTCCCAAAGCGAAGGAGCCAGGACCCAAAGACCTAGCTGGCCTGAAGGGCCCCCAGGGGGCCCCCAAGCAGCCCCTCTCCATTTGGGTCTGGGGGCTTTCGTTGGGCCGGGAACCTGGGAGGTACCTGCAAGGTTGCAGTTCGCAGCCCGAGAAGCACTCTCCGGTCAACATGCCCAACTGCAGCAACAGCTCCCAAACCGAAGGAGCCAGGACCCAAAGAAATAGCTGGCCTGGAGGGTCCCCAGGGTACCCGCAAGCAGCCCCTCTCCATTTGGGTCTGGGGGCTTTCGTTGGGCCGGGAACCTGGGAGGTGCCTGCAAGGTTGCAGTTCGCGGCCCGAGAAGCACTCTCCGGCCATCATGCCCAACGTCCAGCAACAGCTCCCAAACCGAAGGAGCCAGGACCCAAAGACCTAGCTGGCCTGAAGGGGCCCCAGGGGCCCCCCAAACAGTTCCTCTCAATTTGGGTCTGGGGGCTTTCGTTGGGCCGGGGATCTGGGAGGTACCTGAAAGGTTGAAGTTCGCAGCCCGAGAAGCACTCTCCGGCCAACATGCACAACCGCAGCAACAGCTCCCAAACCGAAGGAGCCAGGACCCAAAGACCTAGCTGGCCTGAAGGGCCCCCAGGGGGCCCCCAAGCAGCCCCTCTCCATGTGGGTCTGGGGGCTTTCCTTGGGCTGGGAACCTGGGAGCTACCTTCAAGGTTGTAGTTCACGGCCTGAGAAGCACTCTCTGGCCAACATGCCCAACGTCCAGCAACAGCTCCCAAACCGAAGGAGCCAGGACCCAAAGACCTAGCTGGCCTAAAGGGGCCCCAGGGGGGCCCCAAGCAGCCCCTCTCCATTTGGTTCTGGGGGCTTTCGATGGCCCGGGAACCTGGGAGCTACCTGCAAGGTTGCAGTTCACAGCCCGAGAAGCACTCTCCGGTCAACATGCCCAACTGCAGAAACAGCTCCCAAACCGAAGTAGCCAGGACCCAAAGACCTAGCTGGCCTGAAGGGGCCCCAAGGGGCCCCCAAGCAGCCCCTCTCAATTTGGGTCTGGGGGCTTTCCTTGGGCCGGGAACCTGGGAGCTACCTGCAAGGTTGCAGTTCACGTACCGAGAAACACTCTCCGGCCAACATGCCCAACGTCCAGCAACAGCTCCCAAACCGAAGGAGCCAGGACCCAAAGACCTAGCTGGCCTGAAGGGCCCCCAAGGGGCCCCCAAACAGCCCCTCTCAATTTGGGTCTGGGGGCTTTCGTTGGGCCTGGGATCTGGGAGGTACCTGAAAGGTTGAAGTTCGCAGCCCGAGAAGCACTCTCCGGCCAACATGCCCAACTGCAGCAACAGCTCCCAAACCGAAGGAGCCAGGACCCAAAGACCTAGCTGGCCTGAAGGGGCTCCAAGGGGCCCCCAAGCAGCCCCTCTCCATGTGGGTCTGGGGGCTTTCGTTGGGCCGGGAACCTGGGAGCTACCATCAAGGTTGTAGTTCACGGCCTGAGAAGCACTGTCCGGCCAACATGCCCAACGTCCAGCAACAGCTCCCAAACCGAAGGAGCCAGGACCCAAAGACCTAGCTGGCCTAAAGGGGCCCCAGGGGGCCCCCAAACAGCCCCTCTCCATTTGGGTCTGGGGTCTTTTGTTGGGCCGGGAACCTGGGAGGTACCTGCAAGGTTGCAGTTCGCGGCCCGAGAAGCACTCTCCGGCCAACATGCCCAACTGCAGCAACAGCTCCCAAACCGAAGGAGCCAGGACCCAAAGACCTAGCTGGCCTGAAGGGGCCACAAGGGACCCCCAAGCAGCCCCTCTCCATGTGGGTCTGGGGGCTTTCGTTGGGCATGGATCCTGGGAGGAACCTGCAAGGTTGCAGTTCACGTACCGAGAAGCACTCTCCGGCCAACATGCCCAACTGCAGCAACAGCTACCAAACCGAAGGAGTCAGGACCCAAAGACCTAGCTGGCCTGGAGTGTCCCAAGGGGGCCCGCAAGCAGCCCCTCTCCATTTGGGTCTGGGGGCTTTCGTTGGGCCGGGAACCTGGGAGGTGCCTGCAAGGTTGCAGTTCGCGGCCCGAGAAGCACTCTCCGGCCATCATGCCCAACGTCCAGCAACAGCTCCCAAACCGAAGGAGCCAGGACCCAAAGACCTAGCTGGCCTGAAGGGCCCCCAGGGGGCCCCCAAGCAGCCCCTCTCAATTTGGGTCTGGGGGCTTTCGTTGGGCCAGGGACATGGGAGGTACCTGCAAGGTTGCAGTTCGCAGCCCGAGAAGCACTCTCCGGCCAACATGCCCAACGTCCAGCAACAGCTCCCAAACCAAAGGAGCTAGGACCCAAAGACCTAGCTGGCCTGAAGGGCCCCCTGGGGGCCCCCAAGCAGCCCCTCTCCATTTGGGTCTGGGGGCTTTCGTTGGGCATGGAACCTGGGAGGAACCTGCAAGGTTGCAGTTCGCAGCCCGAGAAGCACTCTCCGGCCAACATGCCCAACGTCCAGCAACAGCTCCCAAAGCGAAGGAGCCAGGACCCAAAGACCTAGCTGGCCTGAAGGGCCCCCAGGGGGCCCCCAAGCAGCCCCTCTCCATTTGGGTCTGGGGGCTTTCGTTGGGCCGGGAACCTGGGAGGTACCTGCAAGGTTGCAGTTCGCGGCCCGAGAAGCACTCTCCGGTCAACATGCCAAACGTCCAGCAACAGCTCCCAAACCGAAGGAGCCAGGACCCAAAGACCTAGCTGGCCTGAAGGGGCCCCAGGGGGCACCCAAGCAGCCCCTCTCAATTTGGGTCTGGGGGCTTTCGTTGGGCATGGAACCTGGGAGGTACCTGCAAGGTTGCAGTTCGCAGCCCGAGAAGCACTCTCCGGCCAACATGCCCAACTGCAGCAACAGCTCCCAAACCGAAGGAGCCAGGACCCAAAGAAATAGCTGGCCTGGAGGGTCCCCAGGGACCCGCAAGCAGCCCCTCTCAATTTTGGTCTGGGGGCTTTCGTTGGGCCGGGAACCTGGGAGGTGCCTGCAAGGTTGCAGTTCGCGGCCCGAGAAGCACTCTCCGGCCATCATGCCCAACGTCCAGCAACAGCTCCCAAACCGAAGGAGCCAGGACCCAAAGACCTAGCTGGCCTGAAGGGCCCCCAGGGGGCCCCCAAGCAGCCCCTCTCAATTTGGGTCTGGTGGCTTTCGTTGGGCCAGGGACATGGGAGGTACCTGCAAGGTTGCAGTTCGCAGCCCGAGAAGCACTCTCCGGTCAACATGCCCAACGTCCAGCAACAGCTCCCAAACCGAAGGAGCTAGGACCCAAAGACCTAGCTGGCCTGAAGGGCCCCCAGGGGGCCCCCAAGCAGCCCCTCTCCATTTGGGTCTGGGGGCTTTCGTTGGGCATGGAACCTGGGAGGTACCTGCAAGGTTGCAGTTCGCAGCCCGAGAAGCACTCTCCGGTCAACATGCACAACTGCAGCAACAGCTCCCAAACCGAAGGAGCCAGGACCCAAAGACCTAGCTGGCCTGAAGGGGCCCCAAGGGGCCCCCAAGCAGCCCCTCTCAATTTGGGTCTGGGGGCTTTCCTTGGGCCGGGAACCTGGGAGCTACCTGCAAGGTTGCAGTTCACGTACCGAGAAACACTCTCTGGCCAACTTACCCAACGTCCAGCAACAGCTCCCAAACCGAAGGAGCCAGGACCCAAAGACCTAGCTGGCCTGAAGGGGCCCCCAGGGGGCCCCCAAACAGCCCCTCTCCATTTGGGTCTGGGGGCTTTCGTTGGGCCGGGAACCTGGGAGAATCCTGCAAGGTTGCAGTTCGCGGCCCGAGAAGCACTCTCCGGCCAACATGCCCAACTGCAGCAACAGCTCCCAAACCGAAGGAGCCAGGACCCAAAGAACTAGCTGGCCTGAAGGGGCCACAAGGGACCCCCAAGCAGCCCCTCTCCATTTGGGTCTGGGGGCTTTCGTTGGGCATGGAACCTGGGAGGAACCTGCAAGGTTGCAGTTCACGTACCGAGAAGCACTCTCCGGCCAACATGCCCAACTGCAGCAACAGCTACCAAACCGAAGGAGTCAGGACCCAAAGACCTAGCTGGCCTGGAGTGTCCCCAGGGGGCCCGCAAGCAGCCCCTCTCAATTTGGGTCTGGGGGCTTTCGTTGGGCCGGGAACCTGGGAGGTGCCTGCAAGGTTGCAGTTCGCGGCCCGAGAAGCAGTCTCCGGCCATCATGCCCAACGTCCAGCAACAGCTCCCAAAGCGAAGGAGCCAGGACCCAAAGACCTAGCTGGCCTGAAGGGCCCCCAGGGGGCCCCCAAGCAGCCTTTCTCAATTTGGGTCTGGGGGCTTTCGTTGGGCCAGGGACATGGGAGGTACTTGCAAGGTTGCAGTTCGCAGCCCGGTAAGCACTCTCCGGCCAACATGCCCAACGTCCAGCAACAGCTCCCAAACCGAAGGAGCTAGGACCCAAAGACCTAGCTGGCCTGAAGGGCCCCCTGGGGGCCCCCAAGCAGCCCCTCTCCATTTGGGTCTGGGGGCTTTCGTTGGGCATGGAACCTGGGAGGTACCTGCAAGGTTGCAGTTCGCAGCCCGAGAAGCACTCTCCGGCCAACATGCCCAACTGCAGCAACAGCTCCCAACCGAAGGAGCCAGGACCCAAAGAAATAGCTGTCCTGGAGGGTCCCCAGGGTACCCGCAAGCAGCCCCTCTCAATTTTGGTCTGGGGGCTTTCGTTGGGCCGGGAACCTGGGAGGTGCCAGCAAGTTTGCAGTTCGCGGCCCGAGAAGCACTCTCCGGCCATCATGCCCAACGTCCAGCAACAGCTCCCAAACCGAAGGAGCCAGGACCCAAAGACCTAGCTGGCCTGAAGGGCCCCAGGGGGCCACCAAGCAGCCCTCTCAATTTTGGTCTGGGGGCTTTCGTTGGGCCAGGGACATGGGAGGTACCTGCAAGGTTGCAGTTCGCAGCCCGAGAAGCACTCTCCGGCCAACATGCCCAACGTCCAGCAACAGCTCCCAAACCGAAGGAGCTAGGACCCAAAGACCTAGCTGGCCTGAAGGGCCCCCAGGGGCCCCCAAGCAGCCCCTCTCCATTTGGGTCTGGGGCTTTCGTTGGGCATGTAACCTGGGAGGTACCTGCAAGGTTGCAGTTCGCAGCCCGAGAAGCACTCTCCGGTCAACATGCCCAACTGCAGAAACAGCTCCCAAACCGAAGGAGCCAGGACCCAAAGACCTAGCTGGCCTGAAGGGGCCCCCAGGGGGCCCCCAAACAGCCCCTCTCCATTTGGGTCTGGGGGCTTTCCTTGGGTTGGGAACCTGGGAGAATCCTGCAAGGTTGCAGTTCGCGGCCCGAGAAGCACTCTCCCGGCCAACATGCCCAACTGCAGCAACAGCTCCCAAACCGAAGGAGCCAGGACCCAAAGACCTAGCTGGCCTGAAGGGGCCACAAGGGACCCCCAAGCAGCCCCTCTCCATTTGGTTCTGGGGGCTTTCGTTGGGCATGGAACCTGGGAGGAACCTGCAAGGTTGCAGTTCGCGGCCCGAGAAGCACTCTCCGGCCAACATGCCCAACTGCAGCAACAGCTCCCAAACCGAAGGAGCCAGGACCCAAAGAAATAGCTGGCCTGAAGGGTCCCCAGGGGGCCCGCAAGCAGCCCCTCTCAATTTTGGTCTGGGGGCTTTCGTTGGGCCGGGGACCTGGGAGGTGCCTGCAAGGTTGCAGTTCGCAGCCCGAGAAGCACTCTCCGGCCATCATGCCCAACGTCCAGTAACAGCTCCCAAACCGAAGGAGCCAGGACCCAAAGACCTAGCTGGCCTGAAGAGTCCCCAGGGGGCCCCCAAACAGCCCCTCTCAATTTGGGTCTGGGGGCTTTCATTGGCCCGGGAACCTGGGAGCTACCTGCAAGGTTGCAGTTCGCGGCCCGAGAAGCACTCTCCGGCCAACATGCCCAACTGCAGCAACAGCTCCCAAACCGAAGGAGCCAGGACCCAAAGACCTAGCTGGCCTGAAGCGGCCCCAGGGGGCCCCCAAGCAGCCCCTCTCCATTTGGGTCTGGGGGCTTTCGTTGGGCCGGGGACCTGGGAGGTACCTGCAAGGTTGCAGTTCGCAGCCCGAGAAGCACTCTCCGGTCAACATGCCCAACGTCCAGCAACAGCTCCCAAACCGAAGGAGCCAGGACCCAAAGACCTAGCTGGCCTGAAGGGCCCCCAGGGGGCCCCCAAGCAGCCCCTCTCCATTTGGGTCTGGGGGCTTTCGTTGGGCCGGGGACATGGGAGGTACCTGCAAGGTTGCAGTTCGCAGCCCGAGAAGCACTCTCCGGCCAACATGCCCAACGTCCAGCAACAGCTCCCAAACCGAAGGAGCCAGGACCCAAAGACCTAGCTGGCCTGAAGGGCCCCCAGGGGGCCCCCAAGCAGCCCCTCTCCATTTGGGTCTGGGGGCTTTCGTTGGGCCGGGGACCTGGGAGGTACCTGCAAGGTTGCAGTTCGCAGCCCGAGAAGCACTCTCCGGCCAACATGCCCAACGTCCAGCAACAGCTCCCAAACCGAAGGAGCCAGGACCCAAAGACCTAGCTGGCCTGAAGGGGCCCCAGGGGGCCCCCAAGCAGCCCCTCTCAATTTGGGTCTGGGGGCTTTCGTTGGGCATGGAGCCTGGGAGCTACCTGCAAGGTTGCAGTTCGCGGCCCGAGAAGCACTCTCCGGCCAACATGCCCAACTGCAGCAACAGCTCCCAAACCGAAGGAGCCAGGACCCAAAGAAATAGCTGGCCTGAAGGGTCCCCAGGGGGCCCGCAAGCAGCCCCTCTCAATTTTGGTCTGGGGGCTTTCGTTGGGCCGGGAACCTGGGAGGTGCCTGCAAGGTTACAGTTCGCGGCCCGAGAAGCACTCTCCGGCCATCATGCCCAACGTCCAGTAACAGCTCCCAAACCGAAGGAGCCAGGACCCAAAGACCAGGCTGGCCTGAAGAGTCCCCAGGGGGCCCCCAAACAGCCCCTCTCCATTTGGGTCTGGGGGCTTTTGTTGGGCCGGGAACCGGGGAGGTACCTGCAAGGTTGCAGTTCACGGCCCGAGAAGCACTCTCCGGCCAACATGCCCAACGTCCAGCAACAGCTCCCAAACCGAAGGAGCCAGGACCCAAAGACCTAGCTGGCCTGAAGGGGCCCCAGGGGCCCCCAAACAGCCCCTCTCCATTTGGGTCTGGGGGCTTTCGTTGGGCCGGGAACCTGGGAGCTACCTGCAAGGTTGCAGTTCGCAGCCCGAGAAGCGCTCTCCGGCCAACATGCCCAACTGCAGCAACAGCTCCCAAACAGAAGGAGCCAGGACCAAAGACCTAGCTGGCCTGAAGGGGCCCCAGGGGGCCCCCAAACAGCCCCTCTCCATTTGGGTCTGGGGGCTTTCGTTGGGCCGGGAACCTGGGAGGTACCTGCAAGGTTGCAGTTCGCAGCCCGAGAAGCACTCTCCGGCCAACATGCCCAACGTCCAGCAACAGCTCCCAAACCGAAGGAGCCAGGACCAAAGACCTAGCTGGCCTGAAGGGCCCCCAGGGGGCCCCCAAGCAGCCCCTCTCAATTTTGGTCTGGGGGCTTTCGTTGGGCCGGGGACATGGGAGGTACCTGCAAGGTTGCAGTTCGCAGCCCGAGAAGCACTCTCCGGTCAACATGCCCAACGTCCAGCAACAGCTCCCAAACCGAAGGAGTCAGGACCCAAAGACCTAGCTGGCCTGAAGGGGCCCCAGGGGGCCCCCAAGCAGCCCCTCTCAATTTGGGTCTGGGGGCTTTCCTTGGGCCGGGAACCTGGGAGCTACCTGCAAGGTTGCAGTTCGCAGCCCGAGAAGCACTCTCCGGCCAACATGCCCAACTGCAGCAACAGCTCCCAAACAGAAGGAGCCAGGACCAAAGACCTAGCTGGCCTGAAGGGGCCCCAGGGGGCCCCCAAACAGCCCCTCTCCATTTGGGTCTGGGGGCTTTCGTTGGGCCGGGAACCTGGGAGGTACCTGCAAGGTTGCAGTTCGCAGCCCGAGAAGCACTCTCCGGCCAACATGCCCAACATCCAGCAACAGCTCCCAAACCGAAGGAGCCAGGACCCAAAGACCTAGCTGGCCTGAAGAGTCCCCAGGGGGCCCCCAAACAGCCCCTCTCAATTTGGGTCTGGGGGCTTTCCTTGGGCCGGGAACCTGGGAGCTACCTGCAAGGTTGCAGTTCCCGTACCGAGAAGCACTCTCTGGCCAACATGCCCAACGTCCAGCTACAGCTCCCAAACCGAAGGAGCCAGGACCCAAAGACCTAGCTGGCCTGAAGGGGCCCCAGGGAGCCCCCAAGCAGCCCCTCTCCATTTGGATCTGGGGGCTTTCGTTGGGCCTGGGACCTGGGAGGTACCTGCAAGGTTGCAGTTCGCTGCCCGAGAAGCACTCTCCGGTCAACATGCCCAACGTCCAGCAACAGCTCCCAAACCGAAGGAGCCAGGACCCAAAGACCTAGCTGGCCTGAAGGGCCCCCAGGGAGCCGCAAGCAGCCCCTCTCAATTTGGGTTTGGGGGCTTTCGTTGGGCCGGGGACCTGGGAGGTACCTGCAAGGTTGCAATTCGCAGCCCGAGAAGCACTCTCCGGCCAACATGCCCAACGTCCAGCAACAGCTCCCAAACCGAAGGAGCCAGGACACAAAGACCTAGCTGGCCTGAAGGGCCACCAGGGGGCCCCCAAACAGCCCCTCTCCATTTGGGTCTGGGGGCTTTCGTTGGGCCGGGAACCTGGGAGGAACCTGCAAGGTTGCAGTTCGCGGCCCGAGAAGCACTCTCCGGCCAACATGCCCAACTGCAGCAACAGCTCCCAAACCGAAGGAGCCAGGACCCAAAGACCTAGCTGGCCTGAAGGGCCCCCAGGGGGCCCCCAAGCAGCCCCTCTCAATTTGGGTCTGGGGGCTTTCGTTGGGCCGGGGATCTGGGAGGTACCTGAAACGTTGAAGTTCGCAGCCCGAGAAGCACTCTCCGGCCAACATGCCCAACTGCAGCAACAGCTCCCAAACCGAAGGAGCCAGGACCCAAAGACCTAGCTGGCCTGAAGGGGCCCCAAGGGGTCCCAAGCAGCCCCTCTCCATGTGGTTCTGGGGGCTTTCCTTGGGCCGGGAACCTGGGAGCTACCTGCAAGGTTGCAGTTCACGGCCCGAGAAGCACTCTCCGGCCAACATGCCCAACGTCCAGCTACAGCTCCCAAACCGAAGGAGCCAGGACCCAAAGACCTAGCTGGCCTGAAGGGGCCCCAGGGGGCCCCCAAGCAGCCCCTCTCCATTTGGGTCTGGGGGCTTTCGTTGGGCCGGGAACCTGGGAGGTGCCTGCAAGGTTGCAGTTCGCGGCCCGAGAAGCACTCTCCGGCCAACATGCCCAACTGCAGCAACAGCTCCCAAAGCGAAGGAGCCAGGACCCAAAGACCTAGCTGGCCTGAAGGGCCCCCAGGGGGCCCCCAAGCAGCCCCTCTCCATTTGGGTCTGGGGGCTTTCGTTGGGCCGGGGACCTGGGAGGTACCTGCAAGGTTGCAGTTCGCGGCCCGAGAAGCACTCTCCGGTCAACATGCCCAACTGCAGAAACAGCTCCCAAACCGAAGGAGCCAGGACCCAAAGACCTAGCTGGCCTGAAGGGCCACCAGGGGGCCCCCAAGCAGCCCCTCTCCATTTGGGTCTGGGGGCTTTCGTTGGGCCGGGGACCTGGGAGGTACCTGCAAGTTTGCAGTTCGCAGCCCGAGAAGCACTCTCCGGTCAACATGCCCAACTGCAGCAACAGCTCCCAAACCGAAGGAGCCAGGACCCAAAGACCTAGCTGGCCTGAAGGGCCCCCAGGGGGCCCCCAAGCAGCCCCTCTCAATTTGGGTCTGGGGGCTTTCGTTGGGCCGGGGACATGGGAGGTACCTGCAAGGTTGCAGTTCGCAGCCCGAGAAGCACTCTCCGGCCAACATGCCCAACATCCAGCAACAGCTCCCAAACCGAAGGAGCCAGGACCCAAAGACCTAGCTGGCCTGAAGAGTCCCCAGGGGGCCCCCAAACAGCCCCTCTCAATTTGGGTCTGGGGGCTTTCGTCGGGCATGGACCCTGGGAGGTACCTGCAAGGTTGCAGTTCGCAGCCTGAGAAGCACTCTCCGGCCAACATGCCCAACATCCAGCAACAGCTCCCAAACCGAAGGAGCCAGGACCCAAAGACCTAGCTGGCCTGAAGAGTCCCCAGGGGGCCCCCAAGCAGCCCCTCTCCATTTGGGTCTGGGGGCTTTCGATGGCCCGGGAACCTGGGAGCTACCTGCAAGGTTGCAGTTCGCGGCCCGAGAAGCACTCTCCGGCCAACATGCCCAACGTCCAGCAACAGCTCCCAAACCGAAGGAGCCAGGACCCAAAGACCTAGCTGGCCTGAAGGGGCCCCAGGGGGCCCCCAAGCAGCCCCTCTCCATTTGGGTCTGGGGGCTTTCGTTGGGCCGGGAACCTGGGAGGTACCTGCAAGGTTGCAGTTCGCGGCCCGAGAAGCACTCTCCGGCCAACATGCCCAACTGCAGCAACAGCTCCCAAACCGAAGGAGCCAGGACCCAAAGACCTAGCTGGCCTGAAGGGCCCCCAGGGGGCCCCCAAGCAGCCCCTCTCCATTTGGGTCTGGGGGCTTTCGTTGAGCCGGGGACCTGGGAGGGACCTGCAAGTTTGCAGTTCGCAGCCTGAGAAGCACTCTCCGGTCAACATGCACAACTGCAGCAACAGCTCCCAAACCAAGGAGCCAGGACCCAAAGACCTAGCTGGCCTGAAGGGGCCCCAGGGGGCCCCCAAGCAGCCCCTCTCCATTTGGGTCTGGGGGCTTTCGTTGGGCCTGGGACCTGGGAGGTACCTGCAAGGTTGCAGTTCGCAGCCCGAGAAGCACTCTCCGGTCAACATGCACAACTGCAGCAACAGCTCCCAAACCGAAGGAGCCAGGACCCAAAGACCTAGCTGGCCTGAAGGGGCCCCAGGGGGCCCCCAAGCAGCCCCTCTCAATTTGGGTCTGGGGGCTTTCCTTGGGCCGGGAACCTGGGAGCTACCTGCAAGGTTGCAGTTCCCGTACCGAGAAGCACTCTCTGGCCAACATGCCCAACGTCCAGCTACAGCTCCCAAACCGAAGGAGCCAGGACCCAAAGACCTAGCTGGCCTGAAGGGGCCCCAGGGAGCCCCCAAGCAGCCCCTCTCCATTTGGATCTGGGGGCTTTCGTTGGGCCTGGGACCTGGGAGGTACCTGCAAGGTTGCAGTTCGCTGCCCGAGAAGCACTCTCCGGTCAACATGCCCAACGTCCAGCAACAGCTCCCAAACCGAAGGAGCCAGGACCCAAAGACCTAGCTGGCCTGAAGGGCCCCCAGGGAGCCGCAAGCAGCCCCTCTCAATTTGGGTTTGGGGGCTTTCGTTGGGCCGGGGACCTGGGAGGTACCTGCAAGGTTGCAATTCGCAGCCCGAGAAGCACTCTCCGGCCAACATGCCCAACGTCCAGCAACAGCTCCCAAACCGAAGGAGCCAGGACACAAAGACCTAGCTGGCCTGAAGGGCCACCAGGGGGCCCCCAAACAGCCCCTCTCCATTTGGGTCTGGGGGCTTTCGTTGGGCCGGGAACCTGGGAGGAACCTGCAAGGTTGCAGTTCGCGGCCCGAGAAGCACTCTCCGGCCAACATGCCCAACTGCAGCAACAGCTCCCAAACCGAAGGAGCCAGGACCCAAAGACCTAGCTGGCCTGAAGGGCCCCCAGGGGGCCCCCAAGCAGCCCCTCTCAATTTGGGTCTGGGGGCTTTCGTTGGGCCGGGGATCTGGGAGGTACCTGAAACGTTGAAGTTCGCAGCCCGAGAAGCACTCTCCGGCCAACATGCCCAACTGCAGCAACAGCTCCCAAACCGAAGGAGCCAGGACCCAAAGACCTAGCTGGCCTGAAGGGGCCCCAAGGGGCCCCCAAGCAGCCCCTCTCCATGTGGTTCTGGGGGCTTTCCTTGGGCCGGGAACCTGGGAGCTACCTGCAAGGTTGCAGTTCACGGCCCGAGAAGCACTCTCCGGCCAACATGCCCAACGTCCAGCTACAGCTCCCAAACCGAAGGAGCCAGGACCCAAAGACCTAGCTGGCCTGAAGGGGCCCCAGGGGGCCCCCAAGCAGCCCCTCTCCATTTGGGTCTGGGGGCTTTCGTTGGGCCGGGAACCTGGGAGGTGCCTGCAAGGTTGCAGTTCGCGGCCCGAGAAGCACTCTCCGGCCAACATGCCCAACTGCAGCAACAGCTCCCAAAGCGAAGGAGCCAGGACCCAAAGACCTAGCTGGCCTGAAGGGCCCCCAGGGGGCCCCCAAGCAGCCCCTCTCCATTTGGGTCTGGGGGCTTTCGTTGGGCCGGGGACCTGGGAGGTACCTGCAAGGTTGCAGTTCGCGGCCCGAGAAGCACTCTCCGGTCAACATGCCCAACTGCAGAAACAGCTCCCAAACCGAAGGAGCCAGGACCCAAAGACCTAGCTGGCCTGAAGGGCCACCAGGGGGCCCCCAAGCAGCCCCTCTCCATTTGGGTCTGGGGGCTTTCGTTGGGCCGGGGACCTGGGAGGTACCTGCAAGTTTGCAGTTCGCAGCCCGAGAAGCACTCTCCGGTCAACATGCCCAACTGCAGCAACAGCTCCCAAACCGAAGGAGCCAGGACCCAAAGACCTAGCTGGCCTGAAGGGCCCCCAGGGGGCCCCCAAGCAGCCCCTCTCAATTTGGGTCTGGGGGCTTTCGTTGGGCCGGGGACATGGGAGGTACCTGCAAGGTTGCAGTTCGCAGCCCGAGAAGCACTCTCCGGCCAACATGCCCAACATCCAGCAACAGCTCCCAAACCGAAGGAGCCAGGACCCAAAGACCTAGCTGGCCTGAAGAGTCCCCAGGGGGCCCCCAAACAGCCCCTCTCAATTTGGGTCTGGGGGCTTTCGTCGGGCATGGACCCTGGGAGGTACCTGCAAGGTTGCAGTTCGCAGCCTGAGAAGCACTCTCCGGCCAACATGCCCAACATCCAGCAACAGCTCCCAAACCGAAGGAGCCAGGACCCAAAGACCTAGCTGGCCTGAAGAGTCCCCAGGGGGCCCCCAAGCAGCCCCTCTCCATTTGGGTCTGGGGGCTTTCGATGGCCCGGGAACCTGGGAGCTACCTGCAAGGTTGCAGTTCGCGGCCCGAGAAGCACTCTCCGGCCAACATGCCCAACGTCCAGCAACAGCTCCCAAACCGAAGGAGCCAGGACCCAAAGACCTAGCTGGCCTGAAGGGGCCCCAGGGGGCCCCCAAGCAGCCCCTCTCCATTTGGGTCTGGGGGCTTTCGTTGGGCCGGGAACCTGGGAGGTACCTGCAAGGTTGCAGTTCGCGGCCCGAGAAGCACTCTCCGGCCAACATGCCCAACTGCAGCAACAGCTCCCAAACCGAAGGAGCCAGGACCCAAAGACCTAGCTGGCCTGAAGGGCCCCCAGGGGGCCCCCAAGCAGCCCCTCTCCATTTGGGTCTGGGGGCTTTCGTTGAGCCGGGGACCTGGGAGGGACCTGCAAGTTTGCAGTTCGCAGCCTGAGAAGCACTCTCCGGTCAACATGCACAACTGCAGCAACAGCTCCCAAACCAAGGAGCCAGGACCCAAAGACCTAGCTGGCCTGAAGGGGCCCCAGGGGGCCCCCAAGCAGCCCCTCTCCATTTGGGTCTGGGGGCTTTCGTTGGGCCTGGGACCTGGGAGGTACCTGCAAGGTTGCAGTTCGCAGCCCGAGAAGCACTCTCCGGTCAACATGCACAACTGCAGCAACAGCTCCCAAACCGAAGGAGCCAGGACCCAAAGACCTAGCTGGCCTGAAGGGGCCCCAGGGGGCCCCCAAGCAGCCCCTCTCAATTTGGGTCTGGGGGCTTTCCTTGGGCCGGGAACCTGGGAGCTACCTGCAAGGTTGCAGTTCACGTACCGAGAAGCACTCTCCGGCCAACATGCCCAACGTCCAGCAACAGCTCCCAAACCGAAGGAGCCAGGACCCAAAGACCTAGCTGGCCTGAAGGGCCCCCAGGGGGCCCCCAAACAGCCCCTCTCCATTTGGTTGTGGGGGCTTTCGTTGGGCCGGGAACCTGGGAGGTACCTGCAAGGTTGCAGTTCGCGGCCCGAGAAGCACTCTCCGGCCAACATGCCCAACTGCAGCAACAGCTCCCAAACCGAAGGAGTCAGGACCCAAAGACATAGCTGGCCTGGAGTGTCCCCAGGGGGCCCGCAAGCAGCCCCTCTCAATTTTGGTCTGGGGGCTTTCGTTGGGCCGGGAACCTGGGACGTGCCTGCAAGGTTGCAGTTCGCGGCCCGAGAAGCAGTCTCCGGCCATCATGCCCAACGTCCAGCAACAGCTCCCAAACCGAAGGAGCCAGGACCCAAAGACCTAGCTGGCCTGAAGGGCCCCCAGGGGGCCCCCAAGCAGCCCCTCTCAATTTTGGTCTGGGGGCTTTCGTCGGGCATGGACCCTGGGAGGTACCTGCAAGGTTGCAGTTCGCAGCCTGAGAAGCACTCTCCGGCCAACATGCCCAACGTCCAGCAACAGCTCCCAAACCGAAGGAGCCAGGACCCAAAGACCTAGCTGGCCTGAAGGGCCCCCAGGGGTCCCCCAAGCAGCCCCTCTCCATTTTTGTCTGGGGGCTTTCGTTGCGCCGGGGACATGGGAGGTACCTGCAAGGTTACAGTTCGTAGCCCGAGAAGCACTCTCCGGCCAACATGCCCAACGTCCAGCAACAGCTCCCAAATCGAAGGAGCCAGGACCCAAAGACCTAGCTGGCCTGAAGAGTCCCCAGGGGGCCCCCAAACAGCCCCTCTCAATTTGGGTCTGGGGGCTTTAGTTGGGCAAGGAACCTGGGAGGTACCTGCAAGGTTGCAGTTCGCAGCCTGAGAAGCACTCTCCGGCCAACATGCCCAACGTCCAGCAACAGCTCCCAAACCGAAGGAGCCAGGACCCAAAGACCTAGCTGGCCTGAAGGGCCCCCAGGGGGCCCCCAAACAGCCCCTCTCCATTTGGGTCTGGGGGCTTTCGTTGGGCCGGGGACCTGGGAGGTACCTGCAAGGTTGCAGTTCGCAGCCCGAGAAGCACTCTCCGGTCAACATGCACAACTGCAGAAACAGCTCCCAAACCGAAGGAGCCAGGACCCAAAGACCTAGCTGGCCTGAAGGGGCCCCAAGGGGCCCCCAAGCAGCCCCTCTCAATTTGTGTCTGGGGGCTTTCCTTGGGCCGGGAACATGGGAGAGACCTGCAAGGTTGCAGTTCGCAGCCCGAGAAGCACTCTCCGGTCAACATGCCCAACTGCAGAAACAGCTCCCAAACCGAAGGAGCCAGGACCCAAAGACCTAGCTGGCCTGAAGGGGCCCCAGGGGGCCCCCAAACAGCCCCTCTCCATTTGGGTCTGGGGGCTTTCGTTGGGCCGGGGAAATGGGAGGTACCTGCAAGGTTGCAGTTCGCAGCCCGAGAAGCACTCTCCGGTCAACATGCCCAACTGCAGAAACAGCTCCCAAACCGAAGGAGCCAGGACCCAAAGACCTAGCTGGCCTGAAGGGGCCCCAGGGGGCCCCCAAACAGCCCCTCTCCATTTGGGTCTGGGGGCTTTCGTTGGGCCGGGGACATGGGAGGTACCTGCAAGGTTGCAGTTCGCAGCCCGAGAAGCACTCTCCGGTCAACATGCCCAACTGCAGAAACAGCTCCCAAACCGAAGGAGCCAGGACCCAAAGACCTAGCTGGCCTGAAGGGGCCCCAGGGGGCCCCCAAACAGCCCCTCTCCATTTGGGTCTGGGGGCTTTCGTTGGGCCGGGGACATGGGAGGTACCTGCAAGGTTGCAGTTCGCAGCCCGAGAAGCACTCTCCGGCCAACATGCCCAACATCCAGCAACAGCTCCCAAACCGAAGGAGCCAGGACCCAAAGACCTAGCTGGCCTGAAGAGTCCCCAGGGGGCCCCCAAACAGCCCCTCTCAATTTGGGTCTGGGGGCTTTCGTCGGGCATGGACCCTGGGAGGTACCTGCAAGGTTGCAGTTCGCAGCCTGAGAAGCACTCTCCGGCCAACATGCCCAACGTCCAGCAACAGCTCCCAAAGCGAAGGAGCCAGGACCCAAAGACCTAGCTGGCCTGAAGAGTCCCCAGGGGGCCCCCAAGCAGCCCCTCTCAATTTGGGTCTGGGGGCTTTCGATGGCCCGGGAACCTGGGAGCTACCTGCAAGTTTGCAGTTCGCGGCCCGAGAAGCACTCTCCGGCCAACATGCCCAACTGCAGCAACAGCTCCCAAACCGAAGGAGCCAGGACCCAAAGACCTAGCTGGCCTGAAGCGGCCCCAGGGGGCCCCCAAGCAGCCCCTCTCCATTTGGGTCTGGGGGCTTTCGTTGGGCCGGGGACATGGGAGGTACCTGCAAGGTTGCAGTTCGCAGCCCGAGAAGCACTCTCCGGTCAACATGCCCAACGTCCAGCAACAGCTCCCAAACCGAAGGAGCCAGGACCCAAAGACCTAGCTGGCCTGAAGGGCCCCCAGGGGGCCCCCAAGCAGCCCCTCTCCATTTGGGTCTGGGGGCTTTCGTTGCGCCGGGGACATGGGAGGTACATGCAAGGTTACAGTTCGTAGCCCGAGAAGCACTCTCCGGCCAACATGCCCAACGTCCAGCAACAGCTCCCAAACCGAAGGAGCCAGGACCCAAAGACCTAGCTGGCCTGAAGAGTCCCCAGGGGGCCCCCAAACAGCCCCTCTCAATTTGGGTCTGGGGGCTTTAGTTGGGCATGGAACCTGGGAGGTACCTGCAAGGTTGCAGTTCGCAGCCTGAGAAGCACTCTCCGGCCAACATGCCCAACGTCCAGCAACAGCTCCCAAACCGAAGGAGGCAGGACCCAAAGACCTAGCTGGCCTGAAGGGCCCCCAGGGGGCCCCCAAACAGCCCCTCTCCATTTGGGTCTGGGGGCTTTCGTTGGGCCGGGAACCTGGGAGGTACCTGCAAGGTTGCTGTTCGCAGCCCGAGAAGCACTCTCCGGTCAACATGCACAACTGCAGAAACAGCTCCCAAACCGAAGGAGCCAGGACCCAAAGACCTAGCTGGCCTGAAGGGGCTCCAAGGGGCCCCCAAGCAGCCCCTCTCAATTTGGGTCTGGGGGCTTTCCTTGGGCCGGGAACCTGGGAGAGACCTGCAAGGTTGCAGTTCACGTACCGAGAAGCACTCTCCGGCCAACATGCCCAACGTCCAGCAACAGCTCCCAAACCGAAGGAGCCAGGACCCAAAGACCTAGCTGGCCTGAAGGGGCCCCAGGGGGCCCCCAAACAGCCCCTCTCAATTTGGGTCTGGGGGCTTTCGTTGGGCCGGGAACCTGGGAGGTACCTGCAAGGTTGCAGTTCGCGGCCCGAGAAGCACTCTCCGGCCAACATGCCCAACCTCCAGCAACAGCTCCCAAAGCGAAGGAGCCAGGACCCAAAGACCTAGCTGGCCTGAAGGGCCCCCAGGGGGCCCCCAAACAGCCCCTCTCCATTTGGGTCTGGGGGCTATCGTTGGGCCGGGGACCTGGGAGCTACCTGCAAGGTTGCAGTTCGCGGCCCGAGAAGCACTCTCCGGCCAACATGCCCAACTGCAGCAACAGCTCCCAAACCGAAGGAGTCAGGACCCAAAGACATAGCTGGCCTGGAGTGTCCCCAGGGGGCCCGCAAGCAGCCCCTCTCAATTTTGGTCTGGGGGCTTTCGTTGGGCCGGGAACCTGGGAGGTGCCTGCAAGGTTGCAGTTCGCGGCCCGAGAAGCAGTCTCCGGCCATCATGCCCAACGTCCAGCAACAGCTCCCAAACCGAAGGAGCCAGGACCCAAAGACCTAGCTGGCCTGAAGGGCTCCCAGGGGGCCCCCAAGCAGCCCCTCTCAATTTGGGTCTGGGGGCTTTCCTTGGGCCGGGAACCTGGGAGGTACCTGCAAGGTTGCAGTTCCCGCACCGAGAAGCACTCTCTGGCCAACATGCCCAACGTCCAGCAACAGCTCCCAAACCGAAGGAGCCAGGACCCAAAGACCTAGCTGGCCTGAAGGGGCCCCAAGGGGCCCCCAAGCAGCCCCTCTCCATTTGGATCTGGGGGCATTCGTTGGGCCTGGGACCTGGGAGGAACCTGCAAGTTTGCAGTTCGCGGCCCGAGAAGCACTCTCCGGTCAACATGCCCAACGTCCAGCAACAGCTCCCAAACCGAAGGAGCCAGGACCCAAAGACCTAGCTGGCCTGAAGGGGCCTCAGGGGGCCCCCATGCAGCCCCTCTCCATTTGGGTCTGGGGGCTTTCCTTTGGCATGAAACCTGGGAGCTACCTACAAGTTTGCAGTTCACGTACCGAGAAGCACTCTCTGTCCAACATGCCCAACGTCCAGCAACAGCTCCCAAACCGAAGGAGCCAGGACCCAAACACCTAGCTGGCCTGAAGGGCCACCAGGGGGCCCCCAAACAGCCCCTCTCCATTTGGGTCTGGGGGCTTTCGTTGGGCCGGGAACCTGGGAGCTACCTGCAAGGTTGCAGTTCGTGGCCCGAGAAGCACTCTCCGGCCAACATGCCCAACTGCAGCAACAGCTCCCAAAGCGAAGGAGCCAGGACCCAAAGACCTAGCTGGCCTGAAGGGCCCCCAGGGGGCCCCCAAGCAGCCCCTCTCCATTTGGGTCTGGGGGCTTTCGTTGGGCCGGGGACCTGGGAGGTACCTGCAAGGTTGCAGTTCGCAGCCCGAGAAGCACTCTCCGGTCAACATGCCCAACTGCAGCAACAGCTCCCAAACCGAAGGAGCCAGGACCCAAAGACCTAGCTGGCCTGAAGGGGCCCCAGAGGGCCACCAAACAGACCCTCTCCATTTGGGTCTGGGGGCTTTCGTTGGGCCGGGGACATGGGAGGTACCTGCAAGGTTGCAGTTCGCAGCCCGAGAAGCACTCTCCTGCCAACATGCCCAACATCCAGCAACAGCTCCCAAACCGAAGGAGCCAGGACCCAAAGACCTAGCTGGCCTGAAGAGTCCCCAGGGGGCCCCCAAACAGCCCCTCTCAATTTGGGTCTGGGGGCTTTCCTTGGGCCGGGAACCTGGGAGCTACCTGCAAGGTTGCAGTTCCCGTACCGAGAAGCACTCTCTGGCCAACATGCCCAACGTCCAGCAACAGCTCCCAAACCGAAGGAGCCAGGACCCAAAGACCTAGCTGGCCTGAAGGGGCCCCAGGGAGCCCCCAAGCAGCCCCTCTCCATTTGGATCTGGGGGCTTTCGTTGGGCCTGGGACCTGGGAGGTACCTGCAAGGTTGCAGTTCGCTGCCCGAGAAGCACTCTCCGGTCAACATGCCCAACGTCCAGCAACAGCTCCCAAACCGAAGGAGCCAGGACCCAAAGACCTAGCTGGCCTGAAGGGCCCCCAGGGGGCCCCCAAGCAGCCCCTCTCAATTTGGGTTTGGGGGCTTTCGTTGGGCCGGGGACCTGGGAGGTACCTGCAAGGTTGCAATTCGCAGCCCGAGAAGCACTCTCCGGCCAACATGCCCAACGTCCAGCAACAGCTCCCAAACCGAAGGAGCCAGGACACAAAGACCTAGCTGGCCTGAAGGGCCCCCAGGGGGCCCCCAAGCAGCCCCTCTCAATTTTGGTCTGGGGGCTTTCGTTGGGCCGGGAACCTGGGAGGTGCCTGCAAGGTTGCAGTTCGCGGCCCGAGAAGCACTCTCCGGCCAACATGCCCAACGTCCAGCAACAGCTCCCAAACCCAAGGAGCCAGGACCCAAAGACCTAGCTGGCCTGAAGAGTCCCCAGGGGCCCCCCAAACAGTTCCTCTCAATTTGGGTCTGGGGGCTTTCGTTGGGCCGGGGATCTGGGAGGTACCTGAAAGGTTGAAGTTCGCAGCCCGAGAAGCACTCTCCGGCCAACATGCCCAACTGCAGCAACAGCTCCCAAACCGAAGGAGCCAGGACCCAAAGACCTAGCTGGCCTGAAGGGGCCCCAAGGGGCCCCCAAGCAGCCCCTCTCCATGTGGGTCTGGGGGCTTTCCTTGGGCCGGGAACCTGGGAGGTACCACCAAGGTTGCAGTTCACGGACCGAGAAACACTCTCCGGCCAACATGCACAACGTCCAGCAACAGCTCCCAAACCGAAGGAGCCAGGACCCAAAGACCTAGCTGGCCTGAAGGGGCCCCAGGGGACCCCCAAGCAGCCCCTCTCCATTTGGGTCTGGGGGCTTTCGTTGGGCCGGGAACCTGGGAGGTACCTGCAAGATTGCAGTTCGCGGCCCGAGAAGCACTCTCCGGCCAACATGCCCAACGTCCAGCATCAGCTCCCAAACCGAAGGAGCCAGGACCCAAAGACCTAGCTGGCCTGAAGGGCCCCCAAGGGGCCCCCAAACAGCCCCTCTCAATTTGGGTCTGGGGGCTTTCGTTGTGCCGGGGATCTGGGAGGTACCTGAAAGGTTGAAGTTCGCAGCCCGAGAAGCACTCTCCGGCCAACATGGCCAACTGCAGCAACAGCTCCCAAACCGAAGGAGCCAGGACCCAAAGACCTAGCTGGCCTGAAGGGGCTCCAAGGGGCCCCCAAGCAGCCCCTCTCCATTTGGGTCTGGGGGCTTTCGTTGGGCCGGGGACCTGGGAGGTACCTGCAAGGTTGCAGTTCGCAGCCCGAGAAGCACTCTCCGGTCAACATGCCCAACTGCAGAAACAGCTCCCAAACCGAAGGAGCCAGGACCCAAAGACCTAGCTGGCCTGAAGGGGCCCCAAGGGGCCCCCAAGCAGCCCCTCTCAATTTGGGTCTGGGGGCTTTCCTTGGGCCGGGAACCTGGGAGCTACCTGCAAGGTTGCAGTTCACGTACCGAGAAACACTCTCTGGCCAACTTACCCAACGTCCAGCAACAGCTCCCAAACCGAAGGAGCCAGGACCCAAAGACCTAGCTGGCCTGAAGGGGCCCCAAGGGGCCCCCAGGCAGCCCCTCTCCATTTGGGTCTGGGGGCTTTCGTTGGGCCGGGAACCTGGGAGGTACCTGCAAGGTTGCAGTTCGCGGCCCGAGAAGCACTCTCCGGCCAACATGCCCAACTGCAGCAACAGCTCCCAAACCGAAGGAGCCAGGACCCAAAGACCTAGCTGGCCTAAAGGGGCCCCAGGGGGCCCCCAAGCAGCCCCTCTCCATTTGGTTGTGGGGGCTTTCGTTGGGCCGGGAACCTGGGAGCTACCCGCAAGGTTGCAGTTCGCGGCCCGAGAAGCACTCTCCGGCCAACATGCCCAACTGCAGCAACAGCTCCCAAACCGAAGGAGCCAGGACCCAAAGACCTAGCTGGCCTGAAGGGCCCCCAGGGGGCCCCCAAGCAGCCCCTCTCCATTTGGGTCTGGGGGCTTTCGTTGGGCCTGGGACCTGGGAGGTACCTGCAAGGTTGCAGTTCGCAGCCCGAGAAGCACTCTCCGGTCAACATGCCCAACTGCAGAAACAGCTCCCAAACCGAAGGAGCCAGGACCCAAAGACCTAGCTGGCCTGGAGTGTCCCCAGGGGGCCCGCAAGCAGCCCCTCTCAATTTTGGTCTGGGGGCTTTCGTTGGGCCGGGAACCTGGGAGGTGCCTGCAAGGTTGCAGTTCGCGGCCCGAGAAGCAGTCTCTGGCCATCATGCCCAACGTCCAGCAACAGCTCCCAAACCGAAGGAGCCAGGACCCAAAGACCTAGCTGGCCTGAAGGGCCCCCAGGGGGCCCCCAAGCAGCCCCTCTCAATTTGGGTCTGGGGGCTTTCGTTGGGCCAGGGACATGGGAGGTACCTGCAAGGTTGCAGTTCGCAGCCCGAGAAGCACTCTCCGGCCAACATGCCCAACGTCCAGCAACAGCTCCCAAACCGAAGGAGCTAGGACCCAAAGACCTAGCTGGCCTGAAGGGCCCCCAGGGGGCCCCCAAGCAGCCCCTCTCCATTTGGGTCTGGGGGCTTTCGTTGGGCATGGAACCTGGGAGGTACCTGCAAGGTTGCAGTTCGAAGCCCGAGAAGCACTCTCCGGTCAACATGCCCAACTGCAGAAACAGCTCCCAAACCGAAGGAGCCAGGACCCAAAGACCTAGCTGGCCTGAAGGGGCCCCAAGGGGCCCCC